>NC_064615.1:1172956316-1173260252 GCF_023898315.1 Schistocerca nitens | reverse complement strand
ACAGACAAATGTAGAACTCGTACAGACTGGTACAGACTAATGCAGACTAGTACAGACTGGTGCAGACAAATGCAGGCTGACTAATCGGAGGTCTGTACACCCGTTATAATACCTCTCGCGTTCATGTATCACTGCATGAGTGTGATCCGCAAGGGGAAAAGGTTCTACGTTAGCAGCAATCTCATTGGCTGCGTTACATATTAATACGCGGATCGGCGGAAGCAGAATTTGGTCCGTCTCTATGGCAGCGCCATCTCGTAGTGCGGAGACGGACGAGCGCTGCGCCTGCACTGTTGTGCTTAGCGGGGCGCGCTCTTATGGGAGAGTTGTCTACACGCTGACAACGCGGAACTATGTACACAACACACACCTCATTGGTGTATCCCGGAACTATCTTTTAAATCTATCGATTTTGTTCTCTTAAGAGCGATGTGTTGAGCTTTGTCTTCAAAGAAATCTTCGAACCAGTATCAAATCTGATCCGATGCTCCGCAACTGCATAGACGGCAGATCCCTGGCAGTTCAAGGGAACAGAAAACCTCTGCTGAGCTGGCGATCTTACTTTTCACATAGCTCAGAATGAGTTATAATTGAATATTACAAAAAACCAGAGCTAACTTCATTGGCTGTGTGATTTGTTTGTTTACATACCAATAGATCTTTGTAAGGTATAAATGATTCCGTTAAAGTGGAGCTTAAGAACTTGTCGAAATTTTGGAACTCAGCATACAATTATTTCATATTTAGTGGTAAATGTTGCGAGAGAAAAACTGTTTAGCTATAGGGAATACCCTTCCAGGGGACCTTTCCACAAATTTTCAGTGAATGTTTGGAGGCAAAGTTTTCACATCACAAAAGCGATAGAAAAAGAAGTAATATTACCTATAGAAATACGTAGTCATATCATATTGATGAAGCCAACGTGACAATGTTGTCAGTACAAATAAGAAGTGCTTTCCACCATAAAACGTTTGTCAATGTAAAATTTCAAGTAAATCAACGTATATACATTCATTTACATGCTTTAATGAGCCACAACTCAGAAAATACTTCCCCTTAACTTTTCTATACTTTGTAGACTCCAGCCATACACTGCCTCACAGCTTCTGGAAGCTACCAAATACTTTTTGCTAGCTTTCATGATACTGTCGCTCGAACATTTGCTTTCTCATTGAATCCAGCAAAACTCATCATTGGTCCAGCTACCATCCGTTTATCCGATTACGTATTCTGCTCACGTCCGCATCTAAACACATACTCACCAAACCACCGTACGGTGCATGGTGGAATGTACCTTGTACCAGTACCAGCCATTTCCCCTCCTCTTCCACTCCCAAATGAAGCTAGGGAAAAGCAACTATCTAAATGGCTCTGTACGAGCTCTAATTTCTGGTACCTTATCTTCGAGGCCCTTACATTCGTTGACGCTAGTATAATCGTCCAGTCATTATGTGTCGCATTTCGATATATTTGCCGGACCATTTTTTCACGCGTTCTTCTCAAGGGTTCCAAACAGGCTGGGTGTTCATTCTTCACTGAGCAACCCTCACTCAGAAGGTTGCTTGTCGTAATGGAAACTCTCAAAACTGTTCTTACTTTCGCGTATTCTGCATCACAAGCATATTTCAGAGATATTATGTACCAAGTGAACGATTAGTGAACGATCACAGTCTTTGAGTAGTCGAGAACGGATGTCTGAAGTGAGGTAGTTAGCGACTGGAAGCTGTAGACTGGATAACCGCGTGGGCAACACAAAGCGTTTCTAGCCTCTACATGCTGGCATTTCTGCGTGGTCATCTGCTGCGAGCGGTAATTCGAATTTCACATTTCTGCTATGGGTGGGGAATGTAACAACCTGCTTGCAAATTTCTTTCTGAAAGTCTTTCTCATGCAGAGAGTTGTAGAAAGTACGGTGGGAGTGCACCTCGCATCATGTAGCTTGGCGTGACATTGTGTCCAGCATTTTCAGATCTTTAACATGCGTCTGCTTCCGTTCAGACTTATCATACGTAGTTCAGCTAAGTGGTTAGCTGTCGATAAATGTGATACAGAATCGAGTTTTTATTAATGCATTCACAAGATAGGTGTATAGAATACATCACAAGTAGTAGGGTAATGGGCGTACTGGGACATTTTTGATGTCAAATTGATATGGAAATTAATTAAATTGATAAATTAATCCTCCTCCTGACCACGCCTACCCCCACCTCCAGATGACATCATGTGTTTTCATTAGCCTCCACTTGGTTCCCAGGCCGCCCTCCTCGCCAACCCTCCCTATCCCCACACTTCCCCAACAGACAGGACTTTTGAATTTTGGAAGGAATTTCGAATTTTGGAGAGAATTTCGAATTTTGTGGGAATTTCGTTCCCCCATGGCTATGGCGACATCCCACCCACCCTCCAATCGCTCCCAGATAAAGTGATGAGAAATTTAAATGGCACTACCCCTTCCACGGTGGAACCCTGGTCCACCAGGAAGGAAAACTGAAGTACACCCCATAACACAATTACACCACCAGAGGCACTTGGAACTGCAGGGAAAATAAAAACGGTGGTGCCCTTTCCCAGACTCGAATAACGGTTCTTCTGGACGGACAGTCCAAGTGCGACCCCAACACATGGCAACTGCACAGATGCAGGAGAGGATGGCCAGGTTAGTATCCCTTATTTACTTTCGTTGGGAAAACTAAGTAAAGATTGGTCCTCATTTCCTAACTAAGCATAAAGCTGTGTCCTGCTTGATGGGCACTCATAAACTAACCAATTTGGTGGAAGTCTTACACCGCCCCTCCGCCGCTCATCCCTCCGTCCCTTCCTCCATCCCCCACCGCACAGTAGTTAGGGATAGATGCATGTTCTGTCTTGCTGTTGGCAGTGCACAAAGTGATCCCTCTGATAGTATTGGCATACTGTCTCCAGTCTGCAGAAATCAGTCATATGTAGACAAAAGGGAAGAAGAATAGAATACTTTCTGCAATCTGTTAAAAATATTTCTTGAGAGACTTGACTTCTCAGGAACAACGAAATTCTGTACAACGCTCAATATGGCTGCTTGTAAAACAGAAAGTCTTCAGCCTAAAACGATCACAGACCCTAAAACAGCATCATACCACAGCGTCTTCAGTAAAAAGTCTCCGCATGACACGTGACTGGGCGCTCAGCGTTATCGACACCAACAAATGCTACGCATACACTACATTGTGATGCCAGTATCCCTCATAATAAAACCGTGATGAATTACGTCTAACAACGGATTGTTCGTCTAATAGGACAGCCATGATTTCTACGGAACTTGGAACTTGGCCACCATGCCTCTAGTAGCCCAACCGTTCTGAACACTGCATTTTATCAGTCGTATTTAGCCTCAACGCTTCTAATATAATGAAGCATCTTTTAAAAAGGGAAACACAGTCGTGATAATAAATATGTCCTCTTTCCACAAAAACTGGTGCAGTCTATTTTCTATTCCGAGCAAAATATATGAGTTTTTAACTACAGGATACAATTAGCGTCTCATTATTTTGCGACATCCAACGAACTGCAGCACCGCTGATTACAGATGATCCACAAATACATGTCAACCCAGGGTAAAATCTGGAAAAGTCATCCACTATTTTGATGCGAAAATGGAGTAATGAAAGAGCGAAAAGTTAGACTCTTAAGAGAAAACATCTATGTTAAGAAATTTCTTTCAGCTTGATGGATAAATTACACGACCTCGGAGGTCCATCCCGTTCAGTTCAGTGACTGTAAGTAAATCGTCATGCACGTGTGTATTACAAACATTTCAGATACGTGAAATAACTTTAGAGAATACAATATGTCATGCCATTAGCTCACATGTGGAAGAAAATGTTATAGCATAACCACAAGCACTGCAGTGAAGATAAAGAACGCAAGAGAGGCAGTGAAATGACGTCGGCCAATGGTGCGCTGATTAGGACTACACCACGACATTGAGAAGCCTGTACAAGACGAGAATATAAGCGCCGCTCCTGCCAGCGTTGGCCACTGAGTATCGGGACAGTATTCCCGCAGGACTACACGAGGCCTAGCAGAGAACTGCTACGATAGCAGTTATAAGTGATCCACTAACAGTGTAACAAACTTGCGTGAACATTGTATATAGCAAAAGACACTTATCTGCATGTCGCCCAACACTTGCGATCACTTGTTGTAAATACAAGTTAAGTATTATCATTCCTATTTTTAATAAAAACTATTAATGTGATTTTGCTTGAATTGTTGTATAGCAGTCTGAGAATGCAGCATCCTTTTGGATGTTGTTGAACAACAACATGCTACAATTCAGAAGCATGTTGTGTTATTGTACACTATGGCAAGTCCCATTGTACCAATGTGATGCTATATCACACTAGCGTTTACGAAATAAATCATGAGAGCCTGTCTTGTAATGGAACCTCCTACAAGATTTCACCGCTCACATCTCTGTTCTGTTACATGGAAGCCTGTCACCATCTATGTGCTTATATTTGACATTTTTGCACCATAACTCCACTCTACCATCATGTCTGTAAACTTTTTCTTATACAGTAGATTCTTGTGTTTGAGTTTTTTAAGCAGTTTGATCATCCCAGTCTGTTTCAGACAATCTACTCACATACACCCACACACACACACTATCATGTCTAGGTTTCACAACGAGCTATAATTCAAGTGGTGTCTACTTTATAATTAGTGGTTATGAAGTATAATAAAAACACTCATGATTCCATTCCACGAGAATAGATACATCCGATTTCTATAAGTTTTATGATCATAATCAGTGCAGTTTTGAAAGAACTATATCCAATTAAAATTTAAGCAATTATTATAGATATTTTTCCACGTCTCTCTCTTCCAATATATCGAAAAAAACAAATACCGTCCGCATGATGACATCGAGTGTATATACACTCCTGGAAATGGAAAAAAGAACACATTGACACCGGTGTGTCAGACCCACCATACTTGCTCCGGACACTGCGAGAGGGCTGTACAAGCAATGATCACACGCACGGCACAGCGGACACACCAGGAACCGCGGTGTTGGCCGTCGAATGGCGCTAGCTGCGCAGCATTTGTGCACCGCCGCCGTCAGTGTCAGCCAGTTTGCCGTGGCATACGGAGCTCCATCGCAGTCTTTAACACTGGTAGCATGCCGCGACAGCGTGGACGTGAACCGTATGTGCAGTTGACGGACTTTGAGCGAGGGCGTATAGTGGGCATGCGGGAGGCCGGGTGGACGTATCGCCGAATTGCTCAATACGTGGGGCGTGAGGTCTCCACAGTACATCGATGTTGTCGCCAGTGGTCGGCGGAAGGTGCACGTGCCCGTCGACCTGGGACCGGACCGCAGCGACGCACGGATGCACGCCAAGACCGTAGGATCCTACGCAGCGCCGTAGGGGACCGCACCGCCACTTCCCAGCAAATTAGGGACACTGTTGCTCCTGGGGTATCGGCGAGGACCATTCGCAACCGTCTCCATGAAGCTGGGCTACGGTCCCGCACACCGTTAGGCCGTCTTCCGCTCACGCCCCAACATCGTGCAGCCCGCCTCCAGTGGTGTCGTCTTCAGCGATGAGAGTCGCTTCTGCCTTGGTGCCAATGATGGTCGTATGCGTGTTTGGCGCCGTGCAGGTGAGCGCCACAATCAGGACTGCATACGACCGAGGCACACAGGGCCAACACCCGGCATCATGGTGTGGGGAGCGATCTCCTACACTGGCCGTACACCACTGGTGATCGTCGAGGGGACACTGAATAGTGCACGGTACATACAAACCGTCATCGAACCCATCGTTCTACCATTCCTAGACCGGAAAGGGAACTTGCTGTTCCAACAGGACAATGCACGTCCGCATGTATCCCGTGCCACCCAACGTGCTCTAGAAGGTGTAAGTCAACTACCCTGGCCAGCAAGATCTCCGGATCTGTCCCCCATTGAGCATGTTTGGGACTGGATGAAGCGTCGTCTCACGCGGTCTGCACGTCCAGCACGAACGCTGGTCCAACTGAGGCGCCAGGTGGAAATGGCATGGCAAGCCGTTCCACAGGACTACATCCAGCATCTCTACGATCGTCTCCGTGGGAGAATAGCAGCCTGCATTGCTGCGAAAGGTGGATATACACTGTACTAGTGCCGACATTGTGCATGCTCTGTTGCCTGTGTCTATGTGCCTGTGGTTCTGTCAGTGTGATCATGTGATGTATCTGACCCCAGGAATGTGTCAATAAAGTTTCCCTTTCCTGGGACAATGAATTCACGGTGTTCTTATTTCAATTTCCAGGAGTGTACATATTGGCCCACTGGAGCACAAGGCCTATGCTCAATGTCGCCTGCACATATCTGCGCAAAGTTTTGTCAGCTGTATGGAGGAAGAGCATATCAAGCCGACTATTAATCGCAAGAGAGAGTTCCAGAACTGGTCCTTCATAAGCAGTTTAATACATTGTAGTTTTTCTTCATCTGTAACACTTCCAAGCAGGGTACGACTATGGTTTTGTACAGCGCCATACACATTGTTTTTCTACCATGACTTCGAGGTCTATGTCAGGTGCTAACACGATGTTAACACATGACGATCCAGATGACGACCCTTTGGCTCTCACAGCCGCGCAAGGTGTACACTATGCAGCTCCCACTACGCACAGGTCAGTAGAAATAAAACACATAGGCGTTGTTTCTCATTGAAAAAATGTGGAAAACGCCGCAACATATGGAATCTGGAAGATATTGCGGCACTGTAGGGCGTTTCCATCAGCTATCTGAAGATGATGACGTATACAGTTAATCCCATCTTCCACAGCAACAGTGGATATCTCAGTATTCAATTTCGACGAGCATGTTATCAATGGCACCTTCTGGCGATGGTCAACAAAGTAACAAGTCATGTACATGACTGCAAAATGAGAAAACAATGCTCGTTGTAAAAGAACACCGAGGCATCCGCTACCCCGAAAATGGCTCTGAGCACTAAGGGACTTAACATCAGAGGTCATCAGTCCCCTAGAACTTAGAACTACTTAAACCTAATTAACATAAGGAAATCACACACATCCATGCCCGAGGCAGGATTCGAACCTGCTACCGTAGCGGTCACACGGTTCCAGACTGAAGCGCCTAGAACCGATCGGCCACACCAGCCGGCGTCAACTGCCACCCCGTCGCTGTGTCAGATGAGATTAACTGTATAGGTCGTCACCTCTGAATAATCGCTGTAGACGCCCTACAATGCAGCAAACTCTTCCAGTTTCCATATGCTGCATTGTCATCCATATTTTTGTCAATGAAAAACATCTCCTCTGTATTTTATTGTACTGAGCTGTGTGTAGTGCGAGCTGCATAGTATACACCATGCAATATTCTGCTTTCTGTGGAAGTCAAAGGATCGAAACGCGTTAATATCGTTTTAGCACCTGATATAGACTTCGAAGTCATGGTAGAGAAACAAAGTGTACGGCGTTGTAAGAAACTGTCCTACTTGGATGTGCTGCAGCTGAAATAAACAATGTATTTAACTGCTTATGAAGGACCAGTTCAGGAACCTCTTTTTTGATTAACAGTCTGCTGTTCAAACTACTACCTTTTAGTACAGCTTAATAGGAACTGGGTCAGAACATGACTTCCAAAGTCCTAATTTTTACTCGTAGCTCAGTACCATAATATTGTTTACGATTTGGGAGTGGGTCTTTGTGCAACGTCATCTTCTAAAACCATCTTGCTTTATTAAAATCAAGTTTCTTCATGTGTGACTGGTGACAACTTCAGTGAAAATCATTTACTTTTGTAAGAGATATTTCATAGCCTGTAGTTTTCTTTGCCTTTTCATCGTCAACCCTGTGAAGTAGAACACTTTTACTATTACTTCAGTTTTGAGAACTTTTCTTAGAATGAAAATGTTCAGTAAACAATTTGACACTTCCTTTTAAATCGCATTGCCTCCAGTTTTAACCATTGTATTGAAACGTGTGCTTGTCATTTCTTCATGCGTCGTTGGCGGTATACACATCAATTAGCACTGCATTCTAAGAGTCAGGATAACATTACTATCTATTTGTTTTCTGATTTATCTGTTAACCTATGAAAACTTGTACACAGATGGTGGAACGCATACACAGTTTTCTCTGTTGTTAGTGACCGTGCCACTGCCATCTGCTTTGTTTCCTTGTTCAATGTTATCCTTGCATTTACATATTGTGCCATTTGAATTGATGAATCGCGTCTACTCACATTCCACTTTAATCTTATAGACTTTCGTTTCTTTTCTCTCGCTTTCAGCTTCTCATATCCTTTCATAGTAACTACGATATGGTTTACTTAATTAATCATATTCTGATACGTTGATACACTGCTGAAGAAGTAGTGCACTTGGAAAGTTGACGTCGATTTTAATTCCATGACGACATATTCCTGCCAGGGGGTAACAGATGTACTGATAATTGTTTCAAGGTCGCACGCCTACAGATAGCATAGTTGCATAGCTGCAAAAGCGACTCTTGTGTCTACCCTTTAATAAGGGATGCTCACACCTAGAAGGTTCAGTGCCAGCAACGATGCCGATCATGTGAATATTCTCGCACACGTAGATGAGGTTCTAGACGTCCATGACGAGTAGACGCCATCGCTTGCAAAATTTGTTAGAGAACATATGTCAAACACCTTGGCCTCCACATATAACGTTTATTAGTCAATCCGGTATTAAAGTGCATAACCCGTCGTCAGTGGCACGTTATGTATATCTATATCTATTATATGCATGCAGGTATAACGTCTTTGTTATGTTGAACTTGAAGTGACCAAGAACAGTCACTGTATAAGGGCTGACACCAATAACTAACTGACACCCGTAACGTACACAACAATCTGTGAGTTGTGATTTGAACTTCAAGGTTATCATCACAAACACTTTATAACCAACACGCATATTATTGATGTAGAGATACTAACGATAGATTACACTCCCGAATAGCACTTGGCTTTACCAAATTAATGTGTCCAAAAAATTCCGAAAGAAAAAAAAACTTATGACGAACACAAACAGGAGCTGATCATTAAGAACGTCTTCCGAAGAGTTCTATAACAAAGCACGTTTGCGCCAGGTGAATTTATTTCAGACTCCTAATCCAGTATCTGGCCTCACAAACTAAGAATCCTATCGTACGTCTTTGGTGAGTGAAAACATGCCGTACCTACGGGCAGCAAATTTATCCAATGATTCGGCAGGTGGAACACTTGCACACTGCATATTGATGTTACTACGTCGTTGACGTGTCTTACTTCGATGGTCTTTACTCTGCAAGAGGTTCCATGGAATTACACAGTATAAAAAAAGGGATAACAATTTAGTCATAAAAGTAAACAAGTACTTTGCATTGAAACAAGCCACGTACATTCAAGGTATTTAGGAAGAATCTCTGGTCTTGACAGCGCATTGCATTATGCTCTCCTAGATCAGTGATATCAATTACAAATAAACTTTATCTAATGCTCTACACACTATACAAAGAGTATAAATATTATTTGAAATATTGTTTTGTATACAATTTCTGCTTGGATTATATATGAAGTGTGTCATAAAATGGGGGTACGAAACACAGGATAATTATATTTTTGGGGAGGGTTGGGAGTGCTTTTACAAATTGCCCTTACCTTTTGGGAAGTTTCATGAAACAGCAAGTGTATTTATCCATAAAAAGAGAATGAAAGGTCTTGTCATCCTCCGGAACAGCTGCAAGTGATAATCCAGCCTGTTTTGTCAACTATGATCGCTCTGCCAGCGATTCTATGAAACAGTGAAAACAACAAACATATTCCTCTACATCTAACATCAGTGGTAAAAAACATGATGGAGACATAATGAAAAAGCACTGTCTCGTTCCCTGCTGAGTTTTATCGTTTTAGGAACGGGTTTCAATTTTCTGATTGAAGATATGGAAGAAAGCGTAAAAGGGGATCGGCGATAATACAAAAATTAAATTTGATTGATATTTCCGCCATCTGAATGTAATAAATTCTTTAATTTATATTACTAGAACGATTTCGACCTTAAGTACAGCAATACTGGGTATAATTAGATTTTGTTAAGTGAAGTCATCGTCATTATGTATCGATACGGTTGTCCCATCGTGCAGATAGGGACAATATCAGAAAAACATAAGGCAGACAAGTAGTAAACATGTTTTCCAACCTTATAATAAATGAACCATGGAATGAATATTAATGCAATAATGCATTAATGCACATGTAATGACTGAATTGCTGTTCACTCTGTGACTCAATTGTTCTATGGTTGGAAAAGATGTCTGCTACCTGTCTGCCACACGTCTTTTGTGATTTTGTACTTCTTGACAATGACTTCGCTGAACACAGCCAAATTAGACCTAACACTGTTGTACTCGATTATTGCTTAAAGTCGAAATCATGATAGTACTATAAAGTAAAGATTATAGTACAGTGAAATGGCGGAAATATCATACAAATCTTTTTACATGACTGTGGCCCATAAACACGAGGTTATCAAAAAAATCATAGTATTGTCAAAGTAAAACGCGTACAAAAATTGATGCTAAAAGATGTAATATCATTAATTTGATCGAACATAGTGTTATAAAATGCAGTTTTCCCATATCTAAACAACAGAGAGACTTGCAATGAGATCAACACCTGTCGTATTACATACGCTTTTCTCAGCACAATTCGTAATATAGGAGTGGACGTTAGTGTGCCACGAATTTCTAATAAACTTAGGAAACTACGCGTCGGTCCGTTCTCTCCCCACCAGTTGCGTCAGTCATTTGTTTCGCAAACGAACGATCGTTTCTGGCCCAACAGAAAAAAATTCACATTCAACAGTGTGCAAATTTCCTGCGTTACCGTATTTGTTTGTCAGCTGTGAGAAAGAAAGGCTTCTCGCGAAGCAGCGTTTCACAGGATTTTGTCACTGAAAAAGTTTCTGCTGCTGTTTGCGCTGCTCTCCGACGAAAACAAATTTCTATTGTTCCTTAGCAGCCCGTAAGAGTTATTCAGTAACAAAGGTTATTGTTCTTCATGTTGCGGCGTAGTGTGTCCCTCAATTCGGCTTTACTTCAGTTTCGGGTCGAGCCTGCTATAAAGCAGTTTACAGCTGGCATTTCAAATTACGTTTGCATTGTTGAAACTTTAATTCTGTTTACCGACTTCGCTTTCCTCTTTCCATCTACAACAGCAGTGCCCCTTTGCACAACTGCTAATGAATGTTATGCCGTTAATTTGTCAGTGGTAGTAGTGGTACTAGTATTAATCTGTGAACGATTTTTACAACTATTTTTGGGATGCCATGGTATTGCAATTTGTGAACAACGAAAATAACGTACACTGTCTGATTAAAAACATCCTTAGCACCGATGCAATGCTTAATTGACCGCTAGATGTCACGGGAGGTGGAGACGCCATTTTAAATAAGGGCAGGAAGTACTACTTTCTCAGTGGAGGGGCAGTAAGAGCAGAGCGTGTCGGTCAGGGGAACTCAGCGATATCGAAAGGGGACCATTCAGTAGATGTAAAGTGAGTAACAAGATCATCAGGGACGTTTCAATCCACCTTACTCTACACAAGTCAAATGTTGGTGGCGCCAATATGAAGTGGAATAGCGAGGGAAGGAACTCATCTAAATCAAGGCACAGGGGCGTATAGAAGGACGGGGGGTGGGATCAGGGGCGGGCCCCTTCCCCCCCCCCCCCCCCCCCGCCAAAATAACATAAATAAAAAAAATAAGTACGGTATCTGAATTATGTTAATGAATGATGCGTGAAGGTATTGCAGTGATAAACAGTCATACTACCCTGTATTGCTGAAGGGAGTGGGGTTTTCGTGCTGTCAAATTCAGAAAACAATGTAACAGTCATGCTAGCTTCCGGCAACCTTCCGTAAATTGAGGTGATAGACCCCTGTTTCACTTGGTCCAACTGTTTTTGTACGAAGTGTGAATGTATAATGGATTTAAAAAATAATTTCATACCGTGAGCGCAAGGGAATATATCAAAATACTCGTTATACATAGTTCGAAACATGTTATTTGTCTGTAGGTAATTGTAAAAATTTAAGGTGATTTCTCCACAAGGAATTCCTGCAAGAGGTTTTAAGAGATCACATTCAAATGTCGCATATGCCCAGCCTCAACTGGGCTGAAGCTATGATTGAGAAAAAAAGTTTTGTAAATACGTTCTGTTAGATGAAACATGTCCACACCAGCAGTTTCACGTTAGAAAAACCTAATGTGTGTGATGTTTTAGTTTATTTATAAGTGCATAGTACATGTATGATACACTCGTTCACTATTAATACGTATCATATAACCTTTGATAGGTAAATTAATAAAGAAACAGAAATCTTTATTGTAACAGCGTACACTAAGTATGCGCAGTGCTTGCGAACTTCTCGCTCCATACCGATTATTTGCTCATGTAGGAATGCCGTGGAGGTAACAACGTTTCATAAAAGCGCATTATAAACACGTTCGAGTTGAAATGTAGTGTGGTGTGAACAAATGTACAGATATAATAGCCCCTTTCTATGGAGCACTTGCCACTGTCATTGCAGCCGGCCGGGGTGGCCGTGCGGTTCTGGAACCGCAGGACAGCTACGGTAGTAGGTTCGAATCCTGCCACGGGCATCGATGTGTGTGATGTGTTAGTTAGGATGAAGTAGTTCTAAGTTCTAGGGGACTAATAACCTTAGAAGTTAAGTCCCATAGTGCTCAGAGCCATTTGAACCATTTTGAACTGCCATTGCACGACAATTACCGAAATCCGGCAGGAGAAAAGTTCTCCGAACCGGACACCGACAATACAGTGTGTATTTCTGTGTTGTAGGTTATTGTTTGTTCAAAATCCATTGTATTTGTACTGAAGCATGATGGTGTTTTAAGTGCCAAAGTTTACGCACTTTCCAGAGTATTGGAGTTGCCCGTTGACCCGTGAATTTACACTCCTGGAAATGGAAAAAAGAACACATTGACACCGGTGTGTCAGACCCACCATACTTGCTCCGGACACTGCGAGAGGGCTGTACAAGCAATGATCACACGCACGGCACAGCGGACACACCAGGAACCGCGGTGTTGGCCGTCTAATGGCGCTAGCTGCGCAGCATTTGTGCACCCCCGCCGTCAGTGTCAGCTAGTTTGCCGTGGCATACGGAGCTCCATCGCAGTCTTTAACACTGGTAGCATACCGCGACAGCGTGGACGTGAACCGTACGTGCAGTTGACGGACTTTGAGCGAGGGCGTATAGTGGGCATGCGGGAGGCCGGGTGGACGTACCGCCGAATTGCTCAACACGTGGGGCGTGAGGTCTCCACAGTACATCGATGTTGTCGCCAGTGGTCGGCGGAAGGTGCACGTGCCCGTCGACCTGGGACCGGACCGCAGCGACGCACGGATGCACGCCAAGACCGTAGGATCCTACGCAGTGCCGTAGGGGACTGCACCGCCACTTCCCAGCAAATTAGGGACACTGTTGCTCCTGGGGTATCGGCGAGGACCATTCGCAACCGTCTCCATGAAGCTGGGCTACGGTCCCGCACACCGTTAGGCCGTCTTCCGCTCACGCCCCAACATCGTGCAGCCCGCCTCCAGTGGTGTCGCGACAGGCGTGAATGGAGGGACGAATGGAGACGTGTCGTCTTCAGCGATGAGAGTCGCTTCTGCCTTGGTGCCAATGATGGTCGTATGCGTGTTTGGCGCCGTGCAGGTGAGCGCCACAATCAGGACTGCATACGACCGAGGCACACAGGGCCAACATCCGGCATCATGGTGTGGGGAGCGATCTCCTACACTGGCCGTACACCACTGGTGATCGTCGAGGGGACACTGAATAGTGCACGGTACATCCAAACCGTCATCGAACCCATCGTTCTACCATTCCTAGACCGGCAAGGGAACTTGCTGTTCCAACAGGACAATGCACGTCCGCATGTATCCCGTGCCACCCAACGTGCTCTAGAAGGTGTAAGTCAACTACCCTGGCCAGCAAGATCTCCGGATCTGTCCCCCATTGAGCATGTTTGGGACTGGATGAAGCGTCGTCTCACGCGGTCTGCACGTCCAGCACGAACGCTGGTCCAACTGAGGCGCCAGGTGGAAATGGCATGGCAAGCCGTTCCACAGGACTACATCCAGCATCTCTACGATCGTCTCCATGGGAGAATAGCAGCCTGCATTGCTGCGAAAGGTGGATATACACTGTACTAGTGCCGACATTGTGCATGCTCTGTTGCCTGTGTCTATGTGCCTGTGGTTCTGTCAGTGTGATCATGTGATGTATCTGACCGCAGGAATGTGTCAATAAAGTTTCCCCTTCCTGGGACAATGAATTCACGGTGTTCTTATTTCAATTTCCAGGAGTGTACTTTCAAAATCTTTTCTTACAGAATTTACTTTTTTCACTGGCGATTCATTAAGAACATCGACACATTTAATCACACTAGGTGAGCGTGAAAGTAGTTGCCAGGAAGTAACTGATAGAAATTTACTTTTAACAAATGTGAATTTATTCCTAAAAGCCTTTTCAAAGCAGATTTAAAATTATAAGCAGAAAAGCACCCTAGAAATATCAAGTAACAGTTTTATTTAGATGCCAAGAACAATATTAACAGTAGGAGCCTTCGGGCTGGGAAGCTTGCCTGCTCCCTTTCAATACGGCCGTAGTCATGACCGCTCACAACATCCCCAGAAAGAGTACACTGGTGCAAATCTGCAACACACAAGATTACTTTAAACAAAAAATTTTTAACAACTGACACAAACATGTAAACTATGCACCCGTAGGAGGAATGGAAATGGTACAACCCTCAAATTATTTGCCACCGAAAGTGCAATTTTTTTAAAGGACTCTTACGTTTGAATGGTGGCAAGCTTATAACCTAAAATAAAACCCATAAAATGCAGGCTTACATAAAATGTACAACATGCTCTACATTACACATATACCACCTCACAAGATAAGCAAGATAGAAACATATTTCAAGAATTCAGCCTTTAAGCAATAAATTCGTCAACACCGAATCCGACAATCATGACAGAGGCAGCTATTAACGTACGGCAGACCGACAGACAGACAGACAGACAGACACTAACTGCCTAACAAATGCGGACGGGAGACAGATAAGCAAGCTGGGGACGACAGACTGACCAACAACACAAGTAGAATTTAACAAGTAACTGGAACAACATATCACTAATCACTTAACTTCTAATAACTGCGATTTCTGGCAAAGACCTGGCGCAGCACCCCCAAAACGCTCTCCTGAACCGTCCGCTGCGAGCCGCTTCAACGGACGCAGGAAGGCGCGCCGATCTCCCGTCTCACGGCGTCGCTTAAGTCCCATAGTGCTCAGAGCCATCTCATGGCGTCGCATCCCGCCGCGCTCAGCCCGATGCCGTGGGCTGGCTCCTGTTGCTCTCGTGTTGGCCGTGAAGCCACTACTCCTCGCTAAACGGCGCGGCCACTGGCCCGACGTGGCGGCCTCACATGCGCCGACGCTCCAGGCGGACAAGTCATCTTGTGTCTCAGTGCGCGACCGACCAACCGATCGATCCAACCGCCAATGACCATTGCCTGAGCAATCTCTAGCGGACTGGAGGCCTAACACATACTAGCACTCCGGACAACCGACAGACACTAACTGCCTCACCAATGCGGACGAGAGACAGGCCCAGACTAACTTGGCTGACTCGCCCAGATTGACAGACTGCCCTGGCTGACCAACTGCATCCAACTGACTGACTCAGAGTGACTGACTGACATTCTCCCCCTTAATGTACGACAGATTGACAGACAGACAGACATTGACTGCCTGACACTGCGCCGGCTGACCAACTGACTAAGACTCAAGACTGACCCGCTGACAAGTTTTCTTTTTTCTTGTGATTTCATTACCCTGCCGCATGTGGCCAGGGGAGGGCTGTCAGCGGCACAATCTGCCGCTCTTCAACCGAGTGACACGACAACTAAAACAAGAATAAAAAGATACATACATAAGGGGGTAAAAAAGTGGAACATAAAACAGAGTAAGGGGAGAAAATGGAGGTAAAACACACTGACATGGAGCCGTTCATGGGGGACAGTAAAAAAAAGTCACCAGAAAGTTAAAAAAACATAGTTGGCGATTCTTAAAACACAGAGAAGACAATGAATGCGTGTGCACAGGTTAAAAGTCGGTCACAGTATTAAAAACACTCCGGAACAACACACTTAAAACCCACTTGGAGCACACATGACGAAGAATAAAACTCCAGGTGGGACCTGCCGAGGGAATGGTCAGAGAGGATGGAAAAGGAGGGGAGAGCATGAGACAGCTGGGGAAGCGGCGGGATGAAGAGAGGAGGGGCGTCAGTGGGTTCACGAAGAGGCAGGAGACACGTGGGGTGGGAGAGGAAGAGGGAAGACAGGGCAGGAGGGAGCGTAGAGACACTGAAAGGAGGCACAAGAGATGGAGGGGGAGTAGGAGGGGGAAACCGCTCAGGAGGAGGGAGGGGGAGGAAAGGGAGCCCAGAGGAGGAGCCAGGAAGAGGGTGTTAGAGTTGGTAGAAAGGGTAGATGTCAGGGCGAAGCTCATCATCCGGGAGGGGTAAAGTTGAGTTGGGAAAGGAGATGGAGGGTGTGGAGATGGAGAGAGGGTGGGACACAACGGTAAAGCTACGACAACTGGTTGGGGGTGGAGAGGAAGTGAGACACCAGGCGGACAATATATAGTGTGCGGATGTGTTCAAGGAGAAGGAGAATGTGGGGGAAGGGGGCTAGGTCATAGAGGATGCGTGTGGGGGATGGAAGGCGGATGCGGAAGGCGAGCCGGAGCGCATGGCGTTCCAGGATTTGGAGGGCTTTATAGAACCGTGGAGGGGCGGAAATCCAAGCTACGCTGGCATAACAGAAGATGGGGCGGATCAAGCATTTTTAGGTGTGAAGGATGGTGGAAGGACGCAGACGCCACGTCCGGCCGGACAGGAGTTTCAGGAGGCAGAGGCGGTTGTGAGGTTTGTTTGGGATGGTAAGGAGATGGGGAGTCCAGGTGAGGTGGCGGTCGAGTGTGAGGTCAAGGTATTTGAGGGTAGGAGTGAGGTGGATAGGACGGCCATAAATGGTGAGGTAGAAATCATGGAGGCGGAAGGAGCGGGTGGTGCGGCCTATGATGATCGCCTGCCGCTGACGAGCTCATAGCGCCCCTTAAATGCACGTGAACAGGCAACTTTTCCCCTTTCACACCACAGGGAGACACCAAGCTGCGATTTCCACAGCGGCGCAACCGCCAGAAACGGAAGGCGCGCTCTTCAAAACAGCAAATCTTACTACGGCTCACCCGTGCTTCGCGGGATTAGCCGAGCGGTCTAGGGGCTGCAGTCATGGACTGTGCGGCTGGTCCCGGCGGAGGTTCGAGTCCTCACTCGGGCGTGGGTGTGTGTTTGGTCCTTAAGGTAATTTAGGTTAAGTAGTGTGTAAGTTTAGGGACTGATGACCTTAGCAGTTAAGTCCCATTTCACACATTTTGAAGTTGCCCGTAAGTGAACCACAGAAATAGTGAAAAAGCAAGCTTATATTCAAAACTTTTTCGCCAATAAACCAAGCGTCTATAAGCTTGTTGGAGACACTCCTGGAGGTGGTAATGTTACGTAAGGACAAAGTCCAAATGTGCTTGACGGTGCCAATTCTGAAGTCAGCTACGTTGGCAGAATCGCTTCCTCGCTACTTCGAGCTCAATTAGTGTAGTACCAGTTACGGAGGATAGTGGGCCTCATTAAGTAAGGAAAAATATGTATGGTATTGGAAACTATTGTCAAAACACTTCCGTTCAGTCTTTCACAAACAATAAAAGAATTTTTTTGTTAGAAAATATATATGTAAACTTGAGCCTGCGTACAAATTTCCCTCCATTACTTATTTAAACCATACTAGATCTTCCAAACGAAGAAGAATTTACGTGGTAAGCTTATTCGGCGGAAAAATCTGGATGTTTTTGCAAGTACTGCGTATTTTTTCTCCATACCGAAAAGGTAGGGAAAGGAGACCAGCTAGTAGCACAAGCAGCGGCCGGAGTGGCCGTGCGGTTCTAGGCGCTACAGTCCGGAACCGAGCGATCGCTACGGTCGCAGGTTCGAATCCTGCCTCGGGCATGGATGTGTGTGATGTCCTTAGGTTAGTTAGGTTTAAGTAGTTCTAAGTTCTAGGGGACTGATGACCACCGATGTTAAGTCCCATAGTACTCAGAGCCATTTGAACCGTTTTAGTCGCAGAAGCATTGGTTATCCAGGCTTTTACCAATGAAAAAAAAAACAGGGAAATCCTTAACAAACATGATAACTTATCAAATCATAACAAACATGTTTTGACTGCTGCAAAAAAAGAAAAGCGATAGTAAAGAAAAAATCTGAAAGTGTTATCAGTCAAGTAAATGCCCAAAGAAGACTGGATGTTTAGAATCACAGAAAATCGATAATCCCCATAATACAAACAATTCGATTTTACGGGAGGCAGCAAATAGCTCTATGGGGTCATCGTGACTCTAGTTGAATAAACCTTCAAGAACCGGTCGGAAATGATGGGACTTTTCGGTCGTTGTTAAGATACAGAGCCAACAGTGGAGATAATATTTTTTACAGACCAGTTAACGACCAGTGGTGGTAAGACGATGTATACGAGTTCTTTTCATTTAACGAAGATATTAACACATTTGCTCACTTAATATAATTAAAAATTGTAGAAAACGTCAGAAATTCTGTTCGTTTTTTCGTTTTAACAGATAAAACCACGGAAATTTATCAGATCGAACAATTTTCTCTCTGTGTACGTTACGTAGAGAAGCAAACTTTGAAAATCAGTAAGATTTTCTGTCATTCTTCTCCATTGATGACATCCCTGGAGCAACGTTAGGGCTTGACCCAAGCAAAATGAGACGCCCAGGGTAAGATGGCGCTGCCACGATGAGATGGCAGTTCATAGGTGTACAAGCTTCCATCAGAGGAAAGCTACCGCGGGCTCTGTGTATATTTTGTTCTTCACACACTCTAAATTTGTGTTTGTCAGATGCGGGGAAAATACCTTCTGCAAGAAATTGTATGGGTGGATTCTTTCATTTGTCAGCCAAATGAACAGAAATACTGAAATCAATTATTTCTGAACGTTGTCCAGAACAAAAGAAAAAGAAAAAGAAACGTATTTTACTTTGCGAAACGCGATGGGTAGAAAGGCATGACAGTACTTTTGCAACCTATATTTCTCTTCCTTTACAAAATGGAAGAGGACAGGGCATCTACGGCTCACACTCTAAGCCGTGCTATTAGTCAATTTGCACTTTTTGCTAATCTTTTTGTTTTGCGCCGGATGCTATCAAACCACCCATAACTTATCTAAACAGCTTCACAACAGAAATACTGGTCTTCCACAGGCCTTGTCTAATATTACGAGTATCTTACACCTTCTGTCAAAGGAGAGAGCGAATGAAGATGACTCATTTAAAGCCTTGTCTTATGAGGTGAGGACATTCGCTACCAAGCTTAACACTGAGGAAAATATTCCAAGAATTTACCGCCTTCAGTCAGGGACGTTGCTTACCTTATACCACGGAGGAAGAATATTATCAACGAGGTGTTTATGTGAGATACCTGGTCGATTTCTACAACTTACTCAAAGTACGCTTCGAATCTCACAAGAAAACGCTTGCATCCTTACAAAACATCCAGCCACAGTTGTGTATCACAACAGATTTCGGTTCATTGGACGCTGCTTTTAATTTCTATTAAGAAGATTCGTCAAATAAAGAGATTGTGCATAATGAGTTTATGTTGTGGAAAAAGAAAACTGGAGCCAGGAAAATCCTTCAAATCTTCCAAGAACAGATATGAGTTCTCTTGAAAAATGGACAAGACCTTTCTGAAATTACTCGCAGCTCTGCCGGTTTCTGTCGCAACCGCAGAGCTAGCTTTCTCCAACCTGAGAAGACTGAAGACTTATCTAATGAACCGTATATCTGAAAGCAGGCTTAACAGGCTTGCTTTACTTTCTATCTACAGAGAAATTATAGTTAATGACGATGAGATTCTTGATAAGTTTGCAAGTGCACCAAGAAACCTAAACTATGTTTTGTACACATTGTTTTATATAAAAGGGGAAGTTCCTTTTCAATTTTATGCAATCTTTTTATTTTAATTTCGGTAAACGATCAACAAAACAACTTTTTTTGCATTGTCATTTGTCAAACAGTCAATTTAATAAATATTCTTGTAAGGTCCCTCCAAAACAATACCTACTCAAAACAGTCGTTTGAATTATAGTTGGTAAAACACATATACGTTTGTACACAAAAAGGGAAAAAGTAGGGGTGTAGGCAATTTATACATACATGACGGATCAAACTAATATTTATAGACAGAATCACTCCAAACACGATGATCAAAATCGCGTTTCCACTCTTTCAGTTTGGATAAATGTTTGCAGATGAGACAGTCTTAAAATCTTGACTAATGTTTGGAATATAGTATTATTGCCTCGCTATGTTGGTTCTCCAGCGACGCGCTTTGTTTCCTCGCCGCTGTTATAATCACAAGACGCCGACTACCCGCTACAGTGAATGGTACATTATTGGATTCGACATTGTCGAGAGGAATCAAAGCGAGCCGCTGGACACCCATCATAGCGAGCCAATAATAGCTGAGATTCTTTCATCATTTGGTTTCTAAGAAATAGCTATATTTTTTGTGATTTAATATCAGAAATAAAAAAGCTTGATCTCGGTAAACTAAAAGAGACATAAGCGCATATTATCCTCTGAATATGAGCAGCGAATCTGGGGCAAAATATCATCGGGCGTCTACTTAAAATTACTTAACTTACACTATGTTATCAAAAGTATCCAGACACCCCCAAAAAACATACGTTTCTCATATTTGGTGCACTGTGCTGCCACCTACTTCCAGGTACCCCATATCAGCTACCTCAGTAGTCATTAGACATCGTGAGGCAGCAGAATGGAGCGCTCCGCGGAACTCACCGACTTCGAACGTGGTCAGGTGATAGGGTATTTTGTCATACTTTTGTACGCGAGATTTCCACGCTGCTAAGCATCCGTAGGACCACTGCTTCAGATGTGATAGTGAAGTGGAAACGTGAAGGGACACGTACAGCACCAAAGCGTACAGGCCAACCTAGTCTGTTGACTGACAGAGACCGCCGACAGTTGAAGACGGTCGTAATGTGTAATACGCAGGCATCTATTCAGACCATCACACAGGAATTCCAAACAGCATCAGGATTCCCCTGCAAGTGCTATGACAGTTAGGCGGAAGGTGAGAAATCTTGCATTTCATGGTCGAGCGGCTGCTCATAAGCCACACATTACGCCGATAAATGCCAAACGACGCCTCCCTTGGTGTAAGGAGCGTAAACATTAGATGACTGAACAGTGGAAAAACATTGTGTGGAGTGACGAATCACGGTACACAATGTGGCGATCCGATGACAGTGTGTGGGTGTGTCGAATACCCGGTGAACGTCATCTGCCAGCGAGTGTAGCGCCTACAGTAAAATTCGGAGGTGGTGGTGTTATGATGTGGTCGTGTTTTTCATGGAGAGGGCTTGCATCCCTTGTTGTTTTGCGTGGCACTATCGCAGCACAGGCCTACACTGGTGTTTTAGGCACTTTCTTGTTGCCCACTGTTGAAGAGCAGTTCGGGGATGGTTCCTAATGCACGGCCTGTGGCGGAGTGATTACACGACAATAACATCCCTGTTCTGACCTTACAGAGTCCTGACCTGAATCCTGTAGAACACCTTTGGGATGTTTTGGAACGCCGACTTCGTGCCAGGCCTCACCGACCGACATTGATACCTCTATTCAGGGCAGCACTCAGTAAATAATAGGCTGCAATTCCCCAAGGAACATTCCAGCACGTGATTGAACTTACGGCTGTGAGAGTGGAAGCTGTCATCAAGGCTACGGTTGGGACAACACGACATTGAATTCCAGCAGTGCCGATGGAGGGCGCCACGTACTTGTAAGTCATTTGTAAGTCATTTTGATCCAAGTGTCAGGATACTTTTGATCTCATAGTGTATCTTTACATTAATCTTTCCTCGTCCCCCCCTCCCCCCACCCACGCCCTCAAGGTAAATTTATGGTATAATCACCACTGCCGATACAAGGCAGGCAGATATCACGTAATGATGGGCAGAAAACGTCGAGCACTGCGGAAGGTGGCTCTAAAAAGTCACATAAGATCAGTGGAAGGAATCACTCGTGAGTTCCAAAACACTACGACTGTGGGTAGGGAGTTAAAAAGGGGCGAGTTGATTTTGATAAGCCACACGTTTCTGTGGTCAGTGTTAAGTGATGCTCCGGCTGGTGTAAAGAGTAACGGCACTCAACAGTGGGTGACAGGAAACGAATAATTTGTTGTTATACACTCCTGGAAATGGAAAAAAGAACACATTGACACCGGTGTGTCAGACCCACCATACTTGCTCTGGACACTGCGAGAGGGCTGTACAAGCAATGATCACATGCACGGCACAGCGGACACACCAGGAACTGCGGTGTTGGCCGTCGAATGGCGCTAGCTGCGCAGCATTTGTGCACCGCCGCCGTCAGTGTCAGCCAGTTTGCCGTGGCATAAGGAGCTCCATCGCAGTCTTTAACACTGGTAGCATACCGCGACAGCGTGGACGTGAACCGTACGTGCAGTTGACGGACTTTGAGCGAGGGCGTATAGTGGGCATGCGGGAGGCCGGGTGGACGTACCGCCGAATTGCTCAACACGTGGGGCGTGAGGTCTCCACAGTACATCGATGTTGTCGCCAGTGGTCGGCGGAAGGTGCACGTGCCCGTCGACCTGGGACCGGACCGCAGCGACCCACGGATGCACGCCAAGACCGTAGGATCCCACGCAGTGCCGTAGGGGACTGCACCGCCACTTCCCAGCAAATTAGGGACACTGTTGCTCCTGGGGTATCGGCGAGGACCATTCGCAACCGTCTCCATGAAGCTGGGCTACGGTCCCGCACACCGTTAGGCCGTCTTCCGCTCACGCCCCAACATCGTGCAGCCCGCCTCCAGTGGTGTCGCGACAGGCGTGAATGGAGGGACGAATGGAGACGTGTCGTCTTCAGCGATGAGAGTCGCTTCTGCCTTGGTGCCAATGATGGTCGTATGCGTGTTTGGCGCCGTGCAGGTGAGCGCCACAATCAGGACTGCATACGACCGAGGCACACAGGGCCAACATCCGGCATCATGGTGTGGGGAGCGATCTCCTACACTGGCCGTACACCACTGGTGATCGTCGAGGGGACACTGAATAGTGCACGGTACATCCAAACCGTCATCGAACCCATCGTTCTACCATTCCTAGACCGGCAAGGGAACTTGCTGTTCCAACAGGACAATGCACGTCCGCATGTATCCCGTGCCACCCAACGTGCTCTAGAAGGTGTAAGTCAACTACCCTGGCCAGCAAGATCTCCGGATCTGTCCCCCATTGAGCATGTTTGGGACTGGATGAAGCGTCGTCTCACGCGGTCTGCACGTCCAGCACGAACGCTGGTCCAACTGAGGCGCCAGGTGGAAATGGCATGGCAAGCCGTTCCACAGGACTACATCCAGCATCTCTACGATCGTCTCCATGGGAGAATAGCAGCCTGCATTGCTGCGAAAGGTGGATATACACTGTACTAGTGCCGACATTGTGCATGCTCTGTTGCCTGTGTCTATGTGCCTGTGGTTCTGTCAGTGTGATCATGTGATGTATCTGACCGCAGGAATGTGTCAATAAAGTTTCCCCTTCCTGGGACAATGAATTCACGGTGTTCTTATTTCAATTTCCAGGAGTGTACTTTCAAAATCTTTTCTTACAGAATTTACTTTTTTCACTGGCGATTCATTAAGAACATCGACACATTTAATCACACTAGGTGAGCGTGAAAGTAGTTGCCAGGAAGTAACTGATAGAAATTTACTTTTAACAAATGTGAATTTATTCCTAAAAGCCTTTTCAAAGCAGATTTAAAATTATAAGCAGAAAAGCACCCTAGAAATATCAAGTAACAGTTTTATTTAGATGCCAAGAACAATATTAACAGTAGGAGCCTTCGGGCTGGGAAGCTTGCCTGCTCCCTTTCAATACGGCCGTAGTCATGACCGCTCACAACAACCCCAGAAAGAGTACACTGGTGCAAATCTGCAACACACAAGATTTCAATTTCCAGGAGTGTAGATAGCACTCTACCGTGTGGCAGTTTGGGTTTGGGGATTGACCGGAGGACGTTGCTGGCCACCTCTGTAGTACACAACAGAACAGTACGGAGGAGGTAGTGTTACGATATGGGGCTGTTTTCAGTGGTTAGGGTGCGCTTCAGAAAACCCTGAAGACGTTCTACAACATTTCATCTCCGTACAGTGGAGGGACTGTTCGGAGGCGATGATTGTGTTAACATGACGATACATTCCGTCAAAAAAAAGAGTCAGTGAGGTTATTGTTTGTGGACAACATTCCTGAAACTGGCTGGCTGGCCCGGAATCCGAGCTGAACCTAATGGAGCATCTTTGGGAAGAGTTAGAACGTCGACTCCGCTTCAGACTCCATATCTGTCACCACTGTTTCCTCTGCTAGCGGCTCTAGAGCAAGAATGGGCTGTCATTCCTCCACAGACATTCAGACACTTCACTGAAAGTGTCCCTAGCAGAGTTCAAACCGCCTTAAAAGTTAAGGATACACCGACACGCCATACTAGCAGATCTCTCGATACCTGGCATATATACAGGCATTTACATACTTGCAAGTCTGGTTTGTCTAGAGTAGTATAGGTAGCTGGCCGTGGCCTTAAAGTAGTAACCATCAAGACACGTGCCTGAATTAATTCAGGGAAAGGATAGAAAATCTGAATCAGGACTTACAGATGGTGATTCAAAGCTCCATCCTTCAGGAAGAAGGCCATTCTATTTAAAACAGCGTCACTTTACTGGGGTACCCCTAGTCTAAAATACCGCTTTGAGAAGGCGTTATCCAATAAAGCAGAAGACCACAGCTACGATGTTCATCCACTACTCTCTACCAGTCACACACACATTACACACACTATGCACACAGTATTTCATATTGTAACACTACACTCACTTTCGGCAGACATCAGGACCATAATAACTGATTCAGCCTCCCTCATTTTGAGTGAGACCTTGAGCACAGAAAGAGAATTTCGTTCATGCCCCAACATTTCAATACAATGCCGAAAACATTTGCGCTTGTATTCACAATGCAGGATCGTGTGATATGAAGCACACCACACACACGGTAGTGTAAGCTCACTCCCGCTTGTCCTGTCAGCCGCGCGGGGTTGCCGCGCGGTCTTAGGCGTCTTGTCACGGGTCACGGTTAGATTATGTAGTGTGTAAGCTTAGGAACCGATGACCTAAACAGTTTCTTCCCATAAGATCTTACCACAAATCTTCTTTTGGTTTCGTCGCTGTTTAAAATTCTGATCCTCCCGTAGCCGGGCTTCATCGGGACATAGCTTACAAACTTTAATTTATGGCAGGATCTTGTTCTTGCAGACTCATGAAAAATCTGTGGCGTCACAGGTTAAGAAAGAAGTCGTCAAATACGCTAAAAACGATAATGTTGACGGTTGCATCTCATTGGGTCAAAACAACCATCATGCGTGTCATAAATTTAATGTAAGAATAAGTGCAACTTGGATGTATGTAAATCGTCATACAGCACAAAAACGCCATCACCAGATCTATATAAGGCAATGCTGCCTAGCCAACAGCAGCAGTTTCAGCGACTGAGGTCGACTACTGTTCTGAACAAAATCAACTTCAGCTGATGGGTAATGAATCTTCGATATTAGTAAGTATAAATTATACATAAAGTCACTGACTTCTTTATGTAACTAGCACGATTTCCATTCTTCACAGTGCTATCCTGAAGATGGTTAAAATGGCTCTGAGCATTATGGGACTTAACATCTGAGGTCATCAGTCCCTTAGAACGTAGAACTACTTAAACCGGACTAACCTAAGGACATCACACACATCCATGCCCGAGGCAGGATTCGAACCTGCGACCGTAACAGTCACAATCCATATTCTGATAAGCACTTAGCTAATGTGGAATATCTAGGAGAAAACGGTCATTAAGAAACTATGGCGATAGTTGAGAGCTCTCGGTCATCTAAACAAGAAGTTTAACAATTTCGTATTTTAATAACATGGTGTAGTGGCACATTACATACAGAAATAGGTATAATATTGATTCTGTCCGAAATTCCATCAATACCATATGTCTTTCAGTTTTGACAGTTATTATAATTCTGCTAGTTTCGGTGAGGCGGGTTGGTGCTGCTTCTAGATGCTTATGATTTTGTGGAATGACATTTTTATTTCATTATTTTGCTTCTTCGTCTGAATCCTTTAATCCTGTTTTTGCTGCTGTATTAATAGAAAATACTTGAGGCTTGTGGATTATCATTCGCGACGTTCTCATTTAACTGAATTGTAAATGTCTCTTGTGCACTAACTGCTAATCCTGTCTCCCGTTTCACAATGTCCCTTATAGCTATAATCTTTTTATTAGCACTCTTCATTTCTGTCAGGATGCCTATGCACTATGTGGTCAAAAGTGTCCATACACCTGGCTGGAAATGACATACAAGCTCGTGGCACCCTCCAGCGGCAATGCTGGAATTCAGTATCGTGATGGCCGACCCTTAGCCGTCATGACAGCTTCCGCTCTCGCAGGCAAACGTTCAATCAATTGCTGAAAACTTTCTTGGATAATGGCAGCCCATTATTTACGGACTGCTGCATTGACGAGAGGTATTGATGGTGGTCGGTGAGGTCTGGCAAGAAGTCGGCGTTCCAGAACATCCAAAAGGTGTTCTTTAGGATTGAGGTCAGGGCTCTGTGCAGGCCAGTCCATCACAGGGATATTATCGTCGTGTAACCACTCCGCCACAGGCCGTGCACTATGAACAGGTGCTCGATCGAGTTAGAAGATGCAATCACCAATCCAGAAATGCTCTTCAACAGTGGGAAACAAGAGGGTGCTTAAAATATCACTGTAGGCCTGTGCTGCGATACTGCCACGCAAAACAACAGGGGGTGCAAGCCCTCTCCATGAAAAACACGACCACATCATAACACCACCACCTCCGAATTCCCCCCTGCGGGTTCGGGGGTAAGAACAGGCCCGCGGTATTCCTGCCTGTCGTAAGAGGCGACTAAAAGGAGTCTCAACTGTTTCGGCCTTAATTTGATGGTTCCCTAAAGGGTTTGACCACTACATTTCCAAATTTTCTGTTAGTGCGTATCATTTGGGGAAGGACGCCTTATGTGGTGCATCTTAAATCCATCTTGCCCTAAGATCTGGCACACCCGATATTGTCATGGAGTTGGACTTACATCGAGCTTCCGGCCACATCCGCTGCAGTGTGTTCTGGGTAGCATACATTCCCTCCATTGTGCACTTCCATCTTTGCCCTCGTGATGTACATGGATATTTCGACACCCGACATCCAGCACGGTAGCCAGTCCATTGTAGTGGGATCGTCATGTACCCTCTTGGTGGTACCCCCTGAATACACAGGGATCACACTGCTGATGCCTGAGCTGCTATCTCCCCACGTATGCCGAGGAGCAGATGCCTATCCATCTGGGGCATCGGGACTCCCAGCAAAGGCCATCCTGCCAGGTGGTCTTTGCTGTGGCTGGGTGGCGCCCGTGGGGAGAGCCCCTGATCGGAGTGGGTGGCATACGGGCAGATGACCTGCAATGAAGCGTGGTACATTATCTCTCGCTGGTGGGCCTCCACCAGCAGTCTCTATGCGATCGAGGTCTAACCTCAATGGAAAGAAATTTGATCAAATCTCTCCCTGGCCACTCCATGGGAGGAACGTATGACTAAAGAAGGCAGTGGAGATTATTCACCCCGGTACCTCGTGTGTACGCGAGTTGATGGGGAATCATTTATGACGACCAAGCCCCAGATTTTTGTAGAGCATTTAGAGGACAAGTTCGGCGAGGTGGAGGGCTTGTCCAAAATGCGCTCTGGGTCAGTTCTCATCAAAACAGAATCCTCTGCCAGTCATGGGGGTTGCTCACTTGTGACAAGTTGGGGGGTGTTTCCGTCACCATCATTCCCCATAAAAGTTTAAACATGGTCCAGGGTATTATATTCCACAGGGATCTTCTTCTGCAGTCCGACGATGAACTACGCGCCAATCTAGAACGACTTCGTCCGGCGCGTCCATCAGGGTCCGAGGGATAATCAGGTAGCCACCGGTGTCTTCATCTTGGCCTTCGAAGGTGATGTTTTACCCGAAAAGGTCAAGGTGATGGTATACCGCTGTGATGTGAAGCCATATATCCCTCCTCCGATGCGGTGTTTTAAATGCTGGAAGTTCGGGCACATGTCATCCCACTGTACTTCCGGCATCACATGTCGAGATTGTGGACGTCCTTCGCATCCCAATACTCCATGTGCTCCGCCCCCCATCTGTGTTAACTGCGGAGAACCCCCTGCTCGCCGGACTGTAGGATATTCCAGAAAGAATGGAAGATAATGGAATATAAGACCCTGGACCGCCTGACCTACTCCGAGGCCAGGCGGAAATATGAGAGGCTCCATCCTGTGCCAATGACGTCAACCTACGCCGTTGCTGCAACGACGGTTCTTTCATCTCCTGTGTCGTCCCATATGGTTGGATCTATGATTGGTCAGAATTCACCAGCCCCATTGATTGTGGGGGCACTTCACACCCTGCTGCTCCTCCTCCATCTCATCTTCTTCACGAGCAACATCCCCCCCCCCCCCAACCATCGGGGACATGTTCCCCCTTCCCAGCCGGAGAAGAGTAAGACTTCCTCAGCTACTCTCGCCAGGAAGGGGTCCCTTGGGGACCTCCCTTCGCAAGTTCCGACCAGCGGAAAAGCGGACACCTGCAAGTGGCTGAAACAACCACCAGTCCCTGCTCGTAGGGCCTAAAGCTCGTCGTCTGTCCCTGAGACTGAACCAGTGAAGCCCATGAGGCCTGAATCACCGAAGGCACAGCGATAGAAGCAGAAAAAGAAGAAAGTCCCCAAGACATAGCGGAGTACGTGTGGAGTGCACATGCGGGTTTTTTAGGTTAGAGAATTCCCTCCCTAGGCCCGACATGACGCCTCCTGAGACGCGGCAGTGTAGGAGTAGGCAAAATACAACAGGGAATAACAATATTAATGTGCTAATAGTAAACTGCAGGAGCGTCTATAGAAAGGTCCCAGAACTGCTCGCATTAATAAACGGTCACAACGCCCATATAGCACTAGGTATTAAAAAAGCTAGGAAGATTTTTCTGTTTAGCAAAAGTGACAAAAAGCAGATTACAGAGTACCTGACGGCTCAACACAAAAGTTTTGTCTCAAGCACAGATAGTGTTGAGGATCAGTGGACAAAGTTCAAAACCATCGTACAATATGCGTTAGATGAGTATGTGCCAAGCAAGATCGTAAGAGATGGAAAAGAGCCACCGTGGCACAACAACCGAGTTAGAAAACTGCTGCGGAAGCAAAGGGAACTTCACAGCAAACATAAACTTAGCCAAAGCCTTGCAGACAAACAAAAATTACGCGAAGCGAAATGTAGTGTGAGGAGGGCTATGCGAGAGGCGTTCAATGAATTCGAAAGTAAAGTTCTATGTACTGACTTGGCAGAAAATCAAAAGAAATTTTGGTTTTATGTAAAAGCGGTAGGTGGATCAAAACAAAATGTCCAGAAACTCTGTGACCAAAATGGTACTGAAACAGAGGATGACAGACTAAAGGCCGAAATACTAAATGTCTTTTTCCAAAGCTGTTTCACAGAGGAATACTGCACTGTAGTTCCATCTCTAGACTGTCGCACAGATGACAAAATGGTAGATATCGAAATAGACGACAGAGGGATAGAGAAACAATTAAAATCGCTCAAAAGAGGAAAGGCCGCTGGACCTGATGGGATACCAGTTCGATTATACACAGAGTACGCGAAGGAACGTGCCCCCCTTCTTGTAGCGGTGTACCGTAGGTCTCTAGAAGAGCGTAGCGTTCCAAACGATTGGAAAAGGGCACAGGTCATCCCCGTTTTCGAGAAGGGACGTCGAACAGATGTGCAGAACTATATCTCTAACGTCGATCAGTTGTAGAATTTTGGAACACGTATTATGTTCGATTATAATGACTTTTCTGGAGACTAGAAATCTACTCTGTAGGAATCAGCATGGGTTTCAAAAAAAGTCGTGTGAAACCCAGCTCGCGCTATTCGTCCACGAGACTCAGAGGGCTATAGACACAGGTTCACAGGAAGATGCCGTGTTTCTTGACTTCCGCAAGGCGTTCGATACAGTTCCCCATAGTCGTTTAATGAACAAAGTAAGAGCATATGGACTGTCAGACCAATTGTGTGATTTGATTGAAGAGTTCCTAGATAACAGAACGCAGAATGTCATTCTCAATGGAGAGCAGTCTTCCGAAGTAAGAGTGATTTCAGGTGTGCCGCAGGGGAGTGTCATAGGACCGTTGCTACTCACAATATACATAAATGACCTTGTGGATGACATCGGAAGTTCAATGAGGCTTTTTGCATAGGATGCTTTGGTGTATCGAGAGGTTGTAACAATGGAAAATTGTTCTGAAATGCAGGAGGATCTGCAGCGAATTGACGCATGGTGCAGGGAAATGCAATTGAATCTCAATGTAGACAAGTATAATGTGCTGCGAATACATAGAAAGATAGATCCCTTATCATTTAGCTAGAAAATAGCAGGTCAGCAACTGGAAGCAGTTAATTCCATAAATTATCTGGGAGTACGCATTAGGAGTGATTTAAAATGGAATGATCATATAAAGTTGATCGTCGGTAAAGCAGACGCCAGACTGAGATTCATTGGAAGAATCCTAAGGAAATGCAATCCGAAAACAAAGGAAGTAGGGTACAGTACGCTTGTTCGCCCACTGCTTGAATAATGCTCAGCAGTGTGGGATCCGTACCAGATAGGGTTGATAGAAGAGATAGAGAAGATCCAACGGAGAGCAGCGCGCTTCGTTACAGGATCATTTAGTAATCGCGAAAGCGCCACGGAGATGATAGATAAACTTCAGTGGAAGACTCTGCAGGAGAGACGCTCAGTAGCTCGGTACGGGGTTTTGTTAAAGTTTCGAGAACATACCTTCACCGAGGAGTCAAGCATTATATTGCTCCCTCCTACGTATATCTCACGAAGAGACCATGATAAAATCAGAGAGATTAGAGCCCACACAGAAGCATACCGACAATCCTTCTTTCCACGAACAATACGAGACTCGAATAGAAGGGAGAACTGATAGAGGTACTCAGGGTACCCTCCGCCACACACCGTCAGGTGGCTTGCGGAGTGTGGATGTAGATGTAGATGTAGACATTGCGGTGGCACCCGTCCCACCGCTTCCTTCGAGCTCTGCGTCTGAGGACGAGGTGGAGATTGTGGCGTCCGCTGAGGACCTCGATCTCGCCGGTCCCTCAGACACCATGGATAGCACTAGCACAGGTGCTCAATCGGAGGCAGCAGGTGACCCAGCGGCATAATCTGCCTTCCCAGTCCTTTCACGCCTTTCTCAGCCATGGGCAATATCATTCTCCAGTGGAACTGCAGCGGTTTCTTCCACCATCTAGCTGAGCTCCGACAACTTCTCAGCCTTCACCCTTTCTTCTGCATTGCTCTTCAGGAAACTTGGTTTCCAGCAATGCGAACCCCCGCCCTCCGTGGCTATCGGGGTTATTATAAGAACCGGGCAGCTTATGAAAGGGTGTCTGGTGGCGTCTGCATCTATGTCCTTAACTCTCTTCACAGCGAGTCTGTCCCTCTACAAACACATTTAGAGGCTGTCGCTGTTCGGGTGTGGACGCCACAGGCTGTTACTGTCTGCAGTCTTTACCTTCCACTGGATGGTGATGTCACGCAGCGTGTCCTGGCTGCGCTGATAGCCCAATTGCCGCCACCTTTCTTGTTACTGGGCGACTTCAACGCCCATAACCCTCTGTGGGGTGGGTCAGTGGCAACAGGTTGAGGTGCCACCGTTGAGCATTTATTGGCACAGATTGATCTTTCCATTTTAAATGATGGTGCCTTCACACACTTCAGTGTGGCGCATGGCATGTACTCCGCCATCGACCTTTCGATCTGCAGTCCTAGCCTCTTACCTTCTGCCCAATGGAGTGTGCATGACGACCTGTGTGGTAGCGACCACTTTCCGATCTTTTTATCACTGCCACGGCGTCACTCATCTGGGCGCACTAGCAGATGTGCTATGAATAAGGCTGACTGGGACTTGTTCTCCTCCATTGCCGCTATTGAGCCTCTCCCTAATGATGACATTGATGCGGTAGTTCACTCAGTCATCTCCAGCATCGTTACTGCCGCAGAATCTGCCATTCCCCGTTCTCCTGGGTCCCCTCGGCGGAGGACTGTGCCTTGGTGATCGCCTGAGATTGCTGAGGCGATTAAAGATCGACGGCGGTCGCTCCACCGTCACAAGCGACATCTCTCCATAGAACACCTCATCGCCTTCAAACGGCTACGTGCGCGGGCCCACCGCCTTATGCGCCAAGGCAAGCAGGAGTGGTGGGAGCGGTATGTTTCCACCATTGGCCCCATTGCACTCCATCGCAGGTCTGGGACAAGATTCGACGCCTCTATGGCTATCGGACCCCAGTCAGCGTCCCTGTGCTCTCACTGAATGGAGCAGTTTGTACAGACTCCGACGTAATTGCCAACCTCTTGGCAGAGCATTTTGAGTTCCGCTTCGGCGAATTACCCACTGGCCTTCCGCTCCATTAAAGAGCGGATGGGACGTCGGAGACTTCATTTCGCTCCCAACATCTTGAATCCTACAATGTCCATTCAGTGCGTGGGAATTTCACAGTGCCCTAGCCGCTTGCCCTGTTACAGCTCCTGGGCCAGATCGCATCCACTGTCAGATGGTGAAACACCTTTCAGTGGACTGCCAGCGACGCCTTCTCGACCTTTACAACCGTATTTGAGTCGAGGGTGAGTTTCCGTCGCAATGGCTGGAAAGTATTGTTATCCCCGTTTTGAAACCTGGCTAGAACCATTTGGAGGTGGACAGCTACCGTCCCATTAGCCTCATCAACGTTCTTTGCAAGTTGCTTGAACGGATGGTGAGCCGGCGGTTGAATTAGGTACTGGAGTCTCGGGGCCTTCTGGCTCCATCTCAGGGTGGGTTCCGTAAAGGCCGCTCCGCCGCCGACAATCTGGTGAGCCTGGAGTCAGCCGTCCGTACTGCCTTTGCCCGCCGTCAGCACCTGGTCGCTGTCTTTTTCGACATGCGGAAGGCGAACGATACGACATGGCGCCATAACGTCCTCTCTACGCTTCAAGATTGGGGTCTTCGGGGTCCGCTGCCGATTTTCATTCGCAATTTTCTGGCGCATCGTACCTTCCGCGTGCAAGTCGTGGCCTCCCATAGTTCCTCTCGAGTTCAGGAGAACGGGGTGCCACAGGAATCTGTTTTAAGTGTGTGCCTGTTTTTAATAGCAATTAACGGGCTCGCTGCGGTGGTGGGAACGTCTGTCTCAGCGTCCTTGTACGCCCTTACTATCGCTCTAATGGCATTGCAGCTGCTGAACATCAGCTGCAGGGCGCTATCAGTAAGGCGCAGTCTTGGGCTGTAACGCATGGCTTTCAATTTTCGGCTGCCAAGACCTGCGTTATGCATTTCTACCGGTGACGCACTGTTCATCCGGAGCCGCGGCTTTACCTTTGCAGTGGCTGAGACACATAGGTTTTTGGGTGTGGTTTTCGATGCCCTGTTGACTTGGCTGCCTCATATTCGGCAGCTTAAAGAGGCGTGTTGGCGGCATCTAAATGCTCTGCGATGCTTGAGCCACACCCGCTGGGGCTCCGACCGATCTACCCTCTTACGGCTCTATCAGGCGTTAATACAGTCCCGTCTGGATTATGGGAGCCTGGCTTATGGGTCAGTATCCCCATCTGCGTTGCGGGTGCTGGACGCAATCCTCCACAGTGGGGTACGTCTTGCCACTGGTGCTTTCCAGACCAGCCCTGTGGACAGCATACTTGTGGAGGCAGGTGTCCCTCCACTGCGGTTACGGCGCCAACGTTTGCTGTCCGCTGATGCTACGCATGTTTGTAGCTTGCCCGGGCATCCTAACTATCGTCTGCTATTCCCACAGTAGCACGTCCATCTCCCAGAACGTCGGCTCCGGGCCGGTTGTACGATCGCAGTTCGCGTCAGAGAGCTTCTCTTCGGGCTTGGGGCTTACCTCATCCGCCTCCTTTCCGGGCACCTCTGCGTACACCCCCGTGGTGTGTGCCTCGCCCTCGCCTTCAGCTGGAATTGGCACAGTGCCCGAAGGACTCAGTCCCTCCGGAGGCCTTCCGCCGCCGCTTTCTTTCCATCCTCGCAACGTATCAGGGCTCTGGCATTGTTTACACTGACGGCTCGATGGTTGCTGGTCGTGTCGGTAATGCTGTGACTCTAGGGCACCACTATGAACAACATTTATTGCCAGCTGGCTGCAGCGTTTTCACTGTTTATCTGGTCGCCATCGTTCGTGCCCTAGAGTACATCCGCTCCTGCTCAGTTGAGTCCTTCGTTATCTGTAGCGACTCCCTGAGCAGTTTACGAGCTATCGACCAGTCCTTCGCTCTCGTCTGGTGATGGCTGTCCAGGAGTTCCTGCATACTCTTGCACGTTGCGGCCGATCTGTGGTCTTTATGTGGACCCCAGGCCATGTTGGGATACCTGGCAATGAAAATGACCGCCTGGCGAAAGAGGCCACCGGTAAACCATCTCTGAAGATTGGCCTCCCGGCGACTGATTTGCGGGCAATCTTACGCCGTAAAATTTTCGATTTATGGGACACAGAATGGCGCAACCTGCCCGTGCCAAACAAACTCCGTCCTCTCAAGGAGACGACAGCTGTGTGGCGGTCTTCCTTGAGGGTCTCCCGCCAGGAGTCTGTTGTCCTCTGCCGGCTGCGCATTGGGCACACTCGGCTGACGCACGCCCACTTATTGCGCTGAGAGGACCCCCCTCTACATCTACATCTACATTCATACTCCGCAAGCCACCCAACGGTGTGTGGCGGAGGGCACCTTACGTGCCACTGTCATTACCTCCCTTTCCTGTTCCAGTCGCGTATGGTTCGCGGGAAGAACGACTGTCTGAAAGCCTCCGTGCGCGCTCTAATCTCTCTAATTTTGCATTCGTGATCTCCTCGGGAGGTATAAGTAGGGGGAAGCAATATACTCGATACCTCATCCAGAAACGCACCCTCTCGAAACCTGGCGAGCAAGCTACACCGCGATGCAGAGCGCCTCTCTTGCAGAGTCTGCCACTTGAGTTTATTAAACATCTCCGTAACGCTATCACGGTTACCAAATAACCCTGTGACGAAACGCGCCGCTCTTCTTTGGATCTTCTCTATCTCCTCCGTCAACCCGATCTGGTACGGATCCCACACTGATGAGCAATACTCAAGTATAGGTCGAACGAGTGTTTTGTAAGCCACCTCCTTTGTTGCTGGACTACATTTTCTAAGCACTCTCCCAATGAATCTCAACCTGGTACCCGCCTTACCAACAATTAATTTTATATGATCATTCCACTTCAAATCGTTCCGCACGCTTACTCCCAGATATTTTACAGAAGTAACTGCTACCAGTGTTTCTTCCGCTATCATATAATCATACAATAAAGGATCCTTCTTTCTATGTATTCGCAATACATTACATTTGTCTATGTTAAGGGACAGTTGCCACTCCCTGCACCAAGTGCCTATCCGCTGCAGATCTTCCTGCATTTCGCTACAATTTTCTAATGCTGCAACTTCTCTGTATACTACAGCATCATCCGCGAAAAGCCGCATGGAACTTCCGACACTATCTACTAGGTCATTTATATATATTGTGAAAAGCAATGGTCCCATAACACTCCCCTGTGGCACGCCAGAGGTTACCTTAACGTCTGTAGACGTCTCTCCATTGATAACAACATGCTGTGTTCTGTTTGCTAAAAACTCTTCAATCCAGCCACACAGCTGGTCTGATATTCCGTAGGCTCTTACTTTGTTTATCAGGCGACAGTGCGGAACTGTATCGAACGCCTTCCGGAAGTCAAGAAAAATAGCATCTACCTGGGAGCCTGTATCTAATATTTTCTGGGTCTCATGAACAAATAACGCGAGTTGGGTCTCACACGATCGCTGTTTCCGGAATCCATGTTGATTCCTACATAGTAGATTCTGGGTTTCCAAAAACGACATGATACTCGAGCAAAAAACATGTTCTAAAATTCTACAACAGATCGACGTCAGAGATATAGGTCTATAGTTTTGCGCATCTGCTCGACGACCCTTCTTGAAGACTGGGACTACCTGTGCTCTTTTCCAATCATTTGGAACCCTCCGTTCCTCTAGAGACTTGCGGTACACGGCTGTTAGAAGGGGGGCAAGTTCTTTCGCGTACTCTGTGTAGAATCGAATTGGTATCCCGTCAGGTCCAGTGGACTTTCCTCTGTTGAGTGATTCCAGTTGCTTTTCTATTCCTTGGACACTTATTTCGATGTCAGCCATTTTTTCGTTTGTGCGAGGATTTAGAGAAGGAACTGCAGTGCGGTCTTCCTCTGTGAAACAGCTTTGGAAAAAGGTGTTTAGTATTTCAGCTTTACGCGTGTCATCCTCTGTTTCAATGCCATCATCATCCCGGAGTGTCTGGATATGCTGTTTCGAGCCACTTACTGATTTAACGTAAGACCAGAACTTCCTAGGATTTTCTGTCAAGTCTGTACATAGAATTTTACTTTCGAATTCACTGAACGCTTCTCGCATAGCCCTCCTTACGCTAACTTTGACATCGCTTAGCTTCTGTTTGTCTGAGAGGTTTTGGCTGCGTTTAAACTTGGAGTGAAGCTCTCTTTGCTTTCGCAGTAGTTTCCTAACTTTGTTGTTGTACCACGGTGGGTTTTTCCCGTCCCTCACAGTTTTACTCGGCACGTACCTGTCTAAAACGCATTTTACGGTTGCCTTGAACTTTTTCCATTAACACTCAACATTGTCAGTGTCGGAACAGAAATTTTCGTTTTGATCTGTTAGGTAGTCTGAAATCTGCCTTCTATTACTCTCGCTAAACAGATAAACCTTGCGCTGCCTGATACGCTCCCAGCTCTATGTCGTTGCGGGGCGGCTTTGACAGTGGCCCACATTTTGTTGGCCTGTCCACTTTTAGCTGTGGTCAGGCAGACATTTGCGCTGCCTGATACGCTCCCAGCTCTTTTAACTGATGACTCTGCCATGGCAGGCTTAGTTTTGCGTTTTATTCGGGCAGGGGTTTTTTATCATTTCATCTGAGTGTTGGTTATGTTTCTTTATGTGTTGATTCTGGCCTTTGGCCTACGATTTTAAACTGTGTTTTTAATGTGTCTCTCGGTGGTTGGCTTCTCCTTTTTTTTCCTATGGTCGGCCAACCACTGTCATACTCTGTGTGATTTTAATTCGTTTTGTCTGGTCTTTGTCTATGTTTCTCTTGTCCTGTGTCGTCTGTCATCTTTTCCTTGTTCGTTTTTATTCTCTGTGGGTGTTCTTAGTATTGGGAAAAAGGGACCGATGACTGCAGCACTCTGGTCCCTTTAATCCCACAAACCAACCAACCACCTCCGAATTTTACTGTAGGCACTACACACGCTGGCAGACGACGTTCACCGGGTATTCGACATACCCACACACTGTCATCGGATCGCCACATTGTGTACTGTGATTCGTCACTGCACACAAGGTTTTTCCACTGCTCAGTTGTCAAATGTATACGCTTCTTACACAAAGAAAAGGCGTCATTTGGTACTTACTGGCGTGATATGTGGCTTATGAGCAGTCTCTCAACCATGAAATGCAAGCTTTCTCTCCTCCCTCCTAACTGTCATAGTACTTGCAGTGAATCCTGATGCAGTCTGGAATTCCTGTGTGATGGTCTGGGTAGATGTCTGCCTATTAAACATTACGCCCCTCTTCAACTGCCGGCGGTCTCAACAGACGAGGTCGGCTTGTACGCTTTTGTGGTGTACGTGTCCCTCCACGTTCCCACTTCACTCTCATGTCGGATACAGTGGACTTAGTGATGCTTAGGAGCTTCGTAATCTCGCGTACAAACGTGTGGCACGAGTGACACCCAATCATCTGAACAAGTTCGAAGTCCGTCAGTTTTGCGGAGCGCCCCATTCTGCTCTCTCGAGATGCCTAATGACTACTGAGGTCTCTGATGTGGAGTACCTGGCAGTAGCTGGCATCTGATATGAAAAACGTATGCTTTTGGGGGTATTCGGATACTTTTGATCACACAGTGTACGTCCCATTGTACCAGTTATTAGGCTTTTCCCCCTGTTCCATTCACGCATAGAACACGGGAAGAATGACTTTAAGTGCATTAGCTCATGGCGTAATTAATTTAACATCCTCACAAACTGTATGGTAGCGATATGTATGGGATTTTAGTATATTTTCCTAGAGTCATCATTTAAAGCCGGCACTTGAAACTTTATATGTAGATTTCTCGTGATATTTTCCCTCTATCTTCAAGAGACTGCCAGATCAGTTTCTTCACGTTCTATGTGACTCCCATGAATCCATCAACCATGCGACTATTCATATTCCTCTTCTCTGTGTAAATTCAATCTTCCTTGATGGTGCTATTTGGTACGGGTCTCACGCATCTGAGTAATTTTGTAGGATGGTTGCGCCGAACAGGTGTTTTGCACGCAGTCTCCTTTTTCAACTGACTGAATTTCTCCACTATTGTAAAATTTCTTATCTATTCTAACATTAAACCGAAGTCTGCCACCCGCTGTATGCACGTTTGTGCATATCTGATCCATTTCCTATCCATGCAAATTATGACATCTAGGTATTTGTATGAGTTGATCAATTCCGAATGACTCACTGACATTACCCTATATTCATAGGACACTACGATTTTTCGTTTTGTGAAGTGCACAATTTCACAATTTCTGAACTTTTATAGCAACTTCCCATTCTTTGCACCACTTTCAAATATTACCAAGATCTGACTGAATATTTATACAGCTTATTGCAGATTGTATTTCTATGTAAACAAGTACATCACCTGCGATGCTGCGTTCTCGGAATGATATACAATAGTTCAAACAAATAACACTGATAATTTTATTTCAATAAAGCAGATTGACAATACTTCGGATTCAGAACAAGTCTCTCAAACAATGGGCAACATGCAGTATAAATCAGAGTCGTGGCTATACATAATGTTCAAACAAGCAATGGATAGGGTTCACTACAATCTGATATCTCTGCGCTAATATTGTCCACTAATGTCCATATTCTTAGCCAATCTCAGTGGCCAATATTGGCAGGTGTCGCTCCTGTCGTGGCGCGGTCCAAATCAGCGCCCCATTGGCCGACAGCGCTTCAACGACTCCTCTGGTCTTGCGTTCTTCGCCTTTGTTCCGGCGCTTGTGGTTACACCAGAACATTCTTCCCTGCCCCCCCCCCCCCCCCCCCCCTAAAAAAGCGACGGACCGGCGTCGTGTAGGGAGTGCGAACGTGGCAGGGGATGCACGAGAGTGGGCGCAACGTCGAGCCGGAAGTTGTGATTGCAGGGGACGTCAAGCTTCCGGCCGTACCCCGCCATCCGGCTCTCTGGCGGAAACGTCCTCTGGGAAACGAGCGGAATGGTATGCGTCCACCTTCTCCTTCAGTTAACCAGATGAAGAAGGCAGCGACTGATGCGGTGTGGGCGGGTCCAGCTCCATTTTGAAGGACGAGAGGAGGCAGAGGACGCGAAGGCTCCGTCTCCATGGGGTCATTCCGCGGTGTCGTGATGACACCCTTTGGTGGTTGCTGTGGTCGCGCTTTCCTCTAGACCCGTGAATCTGGGGGAAAAGAGACTGAAAGATCATCGTGTACATGACAGAGGCGAAGTTGATTATGACAGAGGCGCTGCAAGCCATCTGGACCTGAAAGAAGACACATGCAAGCGCCAAGTCGGCGGACGATCTCAATTCGCGCTCGCTGTCTGCTGCCGATAAAAACCCTGTAAAAGACAATATGCGGTGCGAAGCGATACTTGCGGCCTTCCTTCGGTGTCGGATGCTGAGGAGGGTGGAGCAGTGTCCGATGGCGGCAGCCGTAACGCAATTCCGCCGGCGCTGGACCGTCTCGTTGGCGCAAACGATATGAGGCGAGAGACAGTTGCAATGTTTGATTCCTGATGTGTGTGGAGCGAAGTTTGCCCATCTGCTTCTTGAAGGTTCTGACAAAACGTTCCACTTCTCCGTTTGACTGTGGATGGAACGGTGCAGTAGGTAGATGCTGTATGCCATTGCGTTCACAGAATGTTTCAAATTCATTTGATGTGAAATGGCAAAAAATTTATGACAACAACTGAATTGTGCTACTTGACATTGTCGAGTTCAGTGGCACAGCAAAAGGAAAATTGCTGTACGAGTCAAGCACAATCAACCAACGGGTGTTTGAAAAAAGTCCCGTACAGTCTATGTGCACACGCTGCCATGGCGATTGCGACTTCGGCCAAACAGATAATATTTGTGGCGGAGCCGACTGACTTTCCGCTCATGCGTGACACTGTGACGTCATCTGTTCTACTTGGGCGTCCACAGGCTGGCAGGTACAGTGCCGACGCGCTAACTGTTTCACACGAACAATCCCCCGGTGTCCTTCGTGAAGTAACTGCTTTATGCAAAGCTTTAGGGATCAACGCAAGTGACTGTCCCCTGTCATTTTGAACAAGAATCACACCTTGCTGTACAGCGAGTATGTGCCGACGTGCAAAGTGTAGGAGCACTACGGAGTTCTTTATGCTATGCAAGGAACGAGGCCAAGATGTGCAAATGTACTTGAGCAAATTCTGGATCAGCGTCTGCGTCTGTGAGCTGTGAAATTTTCTTATAGTTCAGCCGGAATGACTGAAGCAATTCAGAATCCTGAGCATCGATGTGACAACAAGATGCAGTAGAAGCGTCAATCTGTATCAGGGCTAATCTCAAGACGTGAAAGTGCGTCCGCATTACCATGCTAAGTTGTCGGACGATACACTATTTCGTTCTGGTATTGAGACAACAGAGCCCACGTTTGCAATTTTTTGACAGTTCGTACAGGAACCGGTTTCGTCGGATGAAACAAGGACTGCAAAGGCTTGTGATCCGTTACTAAGTAAAATTTTCTGCCATACAAATAGTGGTTGAATTTGGCAACACCATACACAATAGCCAACGCCTCTTTTTCAGTTTGTGAATAACAACACTGAGCTTTGTACAACACTTCTGATGCGAAGGCAATAGGTCTGTCTTTATTATTAATTTTCTGCGAAAGCACTGCACCGATTTCGTAAGAGGAAGTGTCAACTTGCAGTACAACCGGTTTTTCAGGATCAAAGTGAATTAACCTTCGATCACTGAGCAATGCATCACTAAGTTTTTGAAAAGCTACTTGGCACTCATCTGTCCAAACAAAGAGGACATTATGTCCATTATAATTATCCGGGCTGTTATGCCGTGGTCGGTTGATGAATTCTGTGTCGATTCCCAACGTTTCGTCTCCGACTGCGGGAGAAATCTTCAAGGGGGTCCGTAGCTCGATGGAACGTCCAACACACCCACTGGCTCGCTACTGACTGCCGCTAAATTCCGTGTCCGCGCGCTCCCACGCCGCGCCGTGACGTCACGTGTTTTGAAAACGTCAGTGCAATTGGCCGCTATCCGTCGCCGTCGATCGCCGTTGCGAACACCCAGTAGTGAACGGGTGGTACACATCTTCTTTAACACCGGCATCCATATACCGTTTAATTTCACGCCCTCCTCCTTTCGGTTGAAATTATTTGGGTGTTTAGCGATTTCGATTGCTTCCTTGTAGAGCCTTTCGTAATATCCGCTTGTGGCCGCTAGTACTTGCGTCTCCTCGAAACGAATATTGTGGTTCCCTGGCTGGAAAGCATGCTCCGCAACAGCTGATCGTTCCGTTTCTCCTCTTCTACAATTTCCCTTGTGCTCTTCCAAACGTTTAGAAACCGTTCTTTTAGTGGTACCCACATAAACATCATCACAGCTGCATGGGATCCTATACACTCCAGATTTTTCCAATTGTTTGCGAGCGTCCTTGGCAGGCTTAAGGTATTCCTGTATCTTCCTGGCGGGCTTGTAAATTACGGTAATATTCCGCTTCGTCAAGATCCTCCCTATTCTTTCCGTTACATTTTTAACAAACGGCAGGAAAACCTTAGATTTTGCAGTAGCCTGTACGTCAGTATGATTTCTGCGTGGCTGCCTCAACGCACGCTTTATTTCGGCGGACGAATATCCGTTCTTCATTAGTGCATTGTGGAGATGTTCCATCTCAGCGTCGAGCAACTCAGCTTCACAAATGTTTCTAGCTCTGTCCGCTAACGTCGTGATAACACCCCGCTTCTGTTGTGGGTGGTGGTTCGAATCCCGGTGCAAATAACGGTCCGTGTGCGTGGGTTTGCGGTATACTGAGTGGCCCAAACTACCATTTTCGTTTCTAAAAACAAGCACATCGAGGAAATGTAATTTGCCGTCTACTTCCTCCTCCATTGTAAACTGAATTCTCGTGTTTATAATCTTCAGATGTTCGTGGAACCGGCTTAGTTCCTCCCTACCATGTCTCCACAGCACAAACGTGTCATCCACGTATCGGAACCATACATTTGGTTTTTTTTCTGGCAGTACCTAACGCCTGTTCTTCAAATTTCTCCATAAAGAAGTTTGCAATTACGGGACTTAGGGTGCTTCCCATAGCCACGCCATCCGTTTGCTCATAAAACTGTTCATTCCACTGGAAATATGTGGTCGTCAAACAACACTTAAACAGTTCTGAAATGTCGGCAGGAAAAATTCGATCCAGCTGTTCCAACACACCATTAAGTGGAACCATGGTAAACAGCGATACCACATCGAAGCTGACCAATATGTCCTCCGGCTGGACCGCTATGCCATTCAATCTGCTGATGAAATGTGTCGAATTCATTATATAAGAGTCCGAACGGCCCACATGTGGTTTTAACAGTGTAGTCAAAAACTTGGCTAACGAGTAGGTGGGCGAACCAATGGCACTTAGTATCGGTCTTAACGGCACATTTTCTGTGGTGTCACCGCCAGACACCACACTTGCTAGGTGGTAGCCTTTAAATCGGCCGTGGTCCATTAGTATACGTCGTACCCGCGTGTCGCCACTGTCAGTGATTGCAGACCGAGCGCCGCCACACGGCAGGTCTAGAGAGACTTCCTAGCACTCGCCCCAGTTGTACAGCAGACTTTGCTAGCGATGCTACACTGACAAATGCGCTCTCAGTTGCCGAGACGATAGTTAGCATAGCCTTCAGCTACGTCATTTTCTACGACCTAGCAAGGCGCCATTACCAGTTTATATTGAGATTATTAGAGCACCGTCAAGAGCGATGTACACCAATTATGGATTAAAGTTAAGTATTCAAGCCACTACGTTCTTTATTTATTAGACTCAACTCCTTTAATTGTTCCAGACTCACGCCAGTCTGCGTGAGCTTAAACGCGTGTATTTCGGCCTCCTCTAGCAACACGGTGTTGGCTCTTCTGCCAACACAGCATTTTCTTTATGAATTTTGGGCAATCCATAAAGCCTCGGTGGTGGCGTAACCGAATTGCAGAGACCTTTCTGAACACTCTCTTCAATGGAGGACTTTCTGAGAACGTTGTTAGTGGGGTCCTTATTCAGCTTCCTATATGCTTGCGGATCCAGTAGATCAGTAATTTTACTCTGATAATCGGCCACATCCATAACCACCGTTGCGCTTCCTTTGTCAGCTGGGAGAACCAAACGCGGAATTTAGCGGCAGTCAGTAGCGAGCCAGTGGGTGTGTTGGACCTTCCATCGAGCTACGGACCCCCTTGAAGATTTCTCCCGCAGTCGGAAACCAAACTTTGGGAATCGACACAGAATTCATCAACCGACCACGGCATAACAGCTCGGATAATTATAATGGGCATGATATTTCTGGCCGTGAAAGTCTACATTTTAGTAAAAGAGGACATTCTTGCGATGCAAACGATGGAATGGAGCTGCGATTTGTGCAGCAAACTAATATAATAGTTCATTTTTCCTAAAACTTACTGCAATTCTGAGATATGGCGAGGAACTGGCAAATCGCGTATGGATAACAAATGCGATTGTAGAGGATGTACACCTTGACTGCTTACGACATGAACAAGATACTGCAGTCACGTTTTAAAAAGTCACACTTGTCAAGTCTACACTGCAGTCCTGCATCAGACAACACACGAAACAAAGCACGTAAATTCGCAATATGTTCTTCAGATGTTCGACCTAATATTACAGCATCGTACAAGTAGTTTGAACAGTTTGTTTGGCACTAGTGCAGTCAGCTGTTCCACATACCGTTGAAAAATGGCGGGTGCGGAAGCGCTGCCAGAAGCTTCAAATGGCTCTGAGCACTATGGGACTTAACATCTGAGGTCATCAGTTCCCTAGTATTTGCACTACCTGCTGAAATGATGGATCAGACTGCTTAAAAATTTGTTCTCTAATTTTGACATCTGGTATATCGTAAACGATGGCATCACGCAACATGACATCAGAATATAGAGCACCGCAAGCACATTTGAATTTGCATTTCCTTGTCATACCCTGCAAATCTGTTAACCACTCACTATATATTTGATCTGACCGTTTTTTGCAATTAAGGAATTTATGCCTAGCTTCTGCCACATTCACTTGCTGGTCATAATAGTTAGTTAGTGAGGCGATAACACTTTCATACTCAAGTTCACTCGGAGTGGCTATAGGAAAGTAGTTTTTGAATTAATCTGAACACTGCACTTCCTACAGTGGATAATAGACAGGGAAGTTTCACAATACCTGGTATATTGTGAGCTAGTATATGTGCCTCAAATTGCTGCAGCCACTCGAGCCATTCCTCATCTTGTTCATTAAACTGTCGAAAAGATGGTATAGCAGCAGCAGTAGGTGGTGCTTGTTTCGTCGAGCGCGCAGCACTGGCCAGTAGCTGCTGCACCGTGTTGAGCAGGATAGAAATTTACTACATCTGGGGTGGGGTGGCAATGGTGGAAGACACAAAAAAATAAATAAATAAATAAATAAATACGAGCAAAGATAATTTCTGCAACACAAACCTGAAAACACTGTTTAGCAAAAACGACAAGAAACTGTTAAAGCAGTATGCGCCCCTGCAAAGTAAAGACAGAGAATTAAGGCGCTAGCAACAAAAAAAGAAAATCATAGCGTGTAGGCTTTCACGGCCGGCGTCTTCAGTAATGAAAACTTCCGGGCTGAGAGGCCGTGGTCCAATAGTAGAAATACTTCTCCCTGACGTTTCGTTGCCAGCTGCGGCCAACATCATCTGAGGAGAGTCTACGACTGGCTGCTAGGCCGTGGAGGTCCTGTTTATATAGAGCGTGTAGAGGGCGCCACCACTCGTCACGTGTTGTCAACAGTAAAACTATCTCTGGCTGGCCTCATTACTCTCGATCGAAGGTAATCAATTGTCACATCTTTGGTACAAAGTCGATCGTCATATCTTATCTAACTTCAAGCCTTCTTCTTTCCTGTTAAAATTATTGTGGTGTTTAAAAATCTCTACAGCCTCTCTATACATACGTGCATAATAATGCGATGTCTTAGCTAGCACGCACGTCTCACTAAATTTTATTTCATGGTCACCCGTTTCAAAAACATGTACGACACCCTTTAGCTACCCTGGTGTGTATAAGATTCCGTGTAGTTGTGGGAAGGTTTACATTGGAACCACAAAAAGAAGTATCAATACTCACCTAACTGAACATAAAAGGAACTGTCGACTGGGACACACTGACAAATCGCCTGTAGCTAACATGTTTTTGAAACGGGTGACCATGAAATAAAATTTAGTGAGACGAGCGTGCTAGCTAAGACATCGCATTATTATGCACGTATGTATAGAGAGGTTGTAGAGATTTTTAAACACCACAATAATTTTAACAGGAAAGAAGAAGGCTTGAAGTTAGATAAGATATGGCGATCGACTTTGTACCAAAGATGTGACAATCGATTACCTTCGATCGAGAGTAATGAGGCCAGCCAGAGATAGTTTTACTGTTGACAACACGTGACGAGTGGTGGCGCCCTCTACACGCTCTATATAAACAAGACCTCCACGGCCTAGCAGCCAGTCGTAGACTCACCTCAGATGATATTGCCCGCAGCTGGCAACGAAACGTCAGGGAGAAGTATTTCTACTATTGTATCACGGCCTCTTAGCCCGGAAGTTTTAATTACTGAAAAAAAGAAAATGTTCATGTCTGTCGGGCACTGTGTTCAGAGGATTCTCGTCGCCAGTAGTTTAATTTTGCCTACTCGTCGCTTATTGGATGCCTAAAGGATGCTACGTTCTCGGAATGCTATACAACAATTCAAACAAATAACGTTAATAGTTTTATTTCAATAAAGCAGATTGACAATACATAACTTTGGATTTAGAACAAGTGTAGCAAACGATTTGCGACATGCAATATACATCAGAGTCCTGGCTCTACACAATGTTCAGACACGCAGTGGATATGGATTACTACAAACTGATATTGCCGCGCTAATACTGTCCACTAACGCCCGTATACTGAGCCGATACTGAGCGGCCGAGGCTAGCAGGAACGGCGTTCATTTTCCCCTCTTGTAGAGGCCGCTGCCGTCGTGGTGCAGTGCCAATCAGCGCACCATTGGCCGACGTCGTCTCACGGCGTACTCTTCTCTTGCGTTGTTCATCTTCGTTCCAGCGCTTGTGGTTACGCCAAAACACCAATATCCTTCCTTTGCTCATACTCGAAGTAACTTCTACATGTGGCGATGACTCTTAATCCAAGATAACTTGCTGCACCCTTTCTACACAAATATTCTCAACCCATTCATAAATTTTGTTTGATATTCCACATGATCGTACTTTTCGGAAACCGAAAAATTCTTTTTCTACCTATCTGTCTTGATCCAAAATATTTCAGTATGTCCTTTGAGAAAAGCGCGAGTAGGGTTTCACATGATCGACGTTTTCGGAATCCCTGCTGGTTGGCGTGGAGGAGTTAATTCTGTTCGAGATATCTCATCTTGTTTGAGTTCAGAAAACCTGGCATTGTACAACAGATCGGTGCCAAGCATATTGGACGGTAGTTTTGTGGATCACTTCCACTACCCTCGTTACAGACGAGTATACCATGTGATTTCTTCCAACCGCCGGGCATGGAATATTTTTCGAGGGATAGTTCAAAGAAGGGTGCTAAATCAGCTGCAAGTTCAGTATAGAATCTCGTATTGATTCATTGGACCCTGAAGCTTTGTTCAGTCTTAATAATTTCTGATTTTTCTCAACGCCACTTTTCAATGATACGAGGATTAAATTGGGACAATTTTCCTTGGTTTCTCTTTGTAAAAAAATTTGTCAAGCAGATTCAAGCGTTTATGCTGTTATTTTGCTACCCTGAGATTCAGTTCCTGTTTCATTCGCGAGTGACTGGACGCTACCCTTTGGTGCCACCGATAGCCTTTACATACAACAAAACTTCTTTGAGTTTGGTGAAATATCATTTGACAAAATTTTGCTACAGTAGTCACTGAATGCTTGACAGTCAAACGCCTTTTTTGTCAGTATTACTCTGTTTATAGCTCCATGCTTTCTTCTTCACCTATTATTCACTGTTCTCTGTTTCTTTAGAAGTTTGTTGGGATGGCTGTATTCCAATCGGGTCACTTCCATCACGAGCTGTTCTATTGGGCACATATCTATCCACTGCATAGTCAATTATTCTTTTAAACTTTGGGTATAGTTCCTATACATGCTCCTGAGCTGGCCTAAAACTTTCTAGTTTTCTTTTAGATATGACACTTGTAACAGGCCCTTTATTTATCCGCTCGTTCGGGATCTAAATAGCAGCCCAAAATTAGATAATTAATTAATGTGACCGTGTACCTAATGGGCTGGCAATCGGATTGGACTGCTCAGGGGATGTTACATTCCGTATTGTCCTTCGCAAATACTGTAATAAGTACTGTTTGGTGGTAAGAAGGACACAACACAGTTTCACAGCCGGCCGAAGTGGCCGTGCGGTTAAAGGCGCTGCAGTCTGGAACCGCAAGACCGCTACGGTCGCAGGTTCGAATCCTGCCTCGGGCATGGATGTTTGTGATGTCCTTAGGTTAGTTAGGTTTAACTAGTTCTAAGTTCTAGGGGACTAATGACCTCAGCAGTTGAGTCCCATAGTGCTCAGAGCCATTTGAACCATTTTGAACAGTTTCACAAACAAGATCTATATTCTTAGCAAAAGCACAAAATAAGGAGACAGCCACTGCCTTCGTCAATACACTGTTAATGACGGCTAATCTCAGCACAGGTTTCTTTAGTTATTCTTAATCGTTACACGCAACATCCAATCACTGTAATCCAAGTAATGCCGGCGCGGTAGACGCGGGAGTTCAATAACGGCACTTAATATCACTGAAATCACTCTATAATTAAACTTTCTCACTTTCTCGTATAATACTAACACAAAGGGGTTAAACCACGGCGATGGCCACTCCCTTTGCCGGTAATTTACATTAATTCAACTGCTGGCTTCTGCACAGCTCTGCCCGCCTCGCGGGGACCTACCACACCCTGACTTCAGCACATCTCAACTCTAACTGCTCTCCGCCCAGTTCTTCCCGCCTCGCGGGAATCTACCCAAGCAGCACTCGGCACTCCGGTGAATCCCCTTTCGCTCTCGCGACCTGACACACACTCTACTCGATAGTTGCCCTGTCGACCTGCGTGAGCGCAAACTTAGTAGTAAGGGCCTGCGGACCCCTTACACACTACAGTATTTTGTCTAATTTACTGAACACATAAATGCTTGTACTTCTTTCAGTTTCCCTTTGTGCTTGGATAATCATTGTTGCTACGAATGCCTCGTGGTCACTGATACCTGTTTCAATGTGGACGTCCTTAAAGAGGTCAGATCTATTTGTTGCACTGGACCTAATATACGAGTGCTTCCATCGTGAGCGGGGTTCCGAGCTATCTGTTCGAAGCAGTTTCCAGAAAAAGCATTTAGTTATGTTTCACAATATGTTTTGTCGCGGCTACCACTAACAAAACTGTAATTCTCCGCATTAATTGTTGGTTGATTAAAGTCTCCACCAATGACTATTAAACTATCGGGGAAATTACGTAGCCGGCCGCGGCGGTCTAGCGGTTCTAGGCGCTCACTCCGGAACCGCGCGACTGCTACGGTCGCAGGTTCGAATCCTGCCTCGGTCATGGATGTGTGTGATGTCCTTAGGTTTAAGTAGTTCTACGTTCTAGGGGACTGATGACCACAGATGTTAAGTCCCATAGCGCTCAGAGCCATTTGAACCATTTTTTTTTTGAAATTACGTACAAGTGAACTGAGGTTTTCTCTAATGTTTTCGCTTACATCAGGAGGTGTGCCTGGTGATCGACAGAAGGATCCAGTTACAGTTTCATCTCCACCCCTGATACTAATTTTTGCCCAAACAATGTCGCATGCAGCTTCAATTACCTTCCTGTTGCGAATAGTAGGCGAACTTCATTTCCATTAGCCTATCCTTCTGATATACGCTTAAATTTTCCCCGCTGCTGCTGTCAACATCAAGTTTTGAACAGCTTTCTATGTCGTATTATGTGAGCTTCATTGCTTTTCAGAAGCACTTAAAACTCGGGCACTTCGTTGCGATTGTTGCAGCGGTTTACTACTAGGGTTTTAATACTATAACTTTGGGGTGGGGGGGGGGGCATTCCTTTGGAAAGTACACCTGTACTTATGGGTCTCCTACAGCTGTCGTTATTTGGGCTGTATGGAGGGTCGCTTGCCCACAGATATGGATATAATCTAGTATGTAGAAAATGTAGTCTGGTGAAAGCGGATGAAGATTTTTGAAATAAACTGTTCGTCGCAACAGTGTTATTGGAGTTTAGTCTCCTTAAGCAGGAGCTAAGGTACGCTCGAATCACTGTAGTGCACCCCAAACACCTAAGTTAATGTTGATGCTTGCGACATCACAAGTCCTTCTTGTTCGACACTCACAAATCCCCTGACTTAATTCAGTACCACAGCATTTCTTTTGTGGACAGAATAATTCCACTTTCCATTGGAGCTGATATCAGATATTGTCTGAGGGTAAAATCAAGTGTGAAAGCCACAATCTAAAAGAAGAATCGCAGTAAATTTTTGCCTTTCCTCTCTTTCGCCCGGATAGTCACAGCTGCTCAGCAGCTCGACATAATTCTCTCCCCCAAAACATGAATAGCAAATTAACTCGTCCCCACCGTGACACAGGAGCGCACCAGATGACAGAACTACTTACTGCCTCTTTGATATGCAAAGTGGCCATGAATATGAATCGGGCAGCGGCTCGTGTTAAAGCTACTGAGCAAGATGACAGCGCCGCATTGCTTGCCTTGTAACGAGACGGAAATTAACGCCACTTGCTCTACCATAACCACGTCTCAGTTAATCACCTATTGCCTGTCCCCACTACTTCTTCCAGGAGACTTGAGGACTATGCGAAATAAGTGCTCCTGAATTGGTAGCCGGTGACAGAAAAATTAAGGCTCAATATGTCTGTTCCTGTCAGCGTCTCTCCTCTACAACGAGCAAGCTAATTATTTTAGTTTTTGTAATTTGTATTATTTTATTTGAGCGGTGTCGTTTCACTGGGAACATTGTAGAGAAGATAAAAGCTGCGTCGTTGTTATGTGTATTACATATTTCTGTAATGTGATGGAGATATCTAAAGAAGATGTGACAGGGGAGAGGCAAGGTTTCCGTTAATACGTTTCACATTTCTGGAGTCTGGTTTAAATTACATTCAAATTTCATTTTGGTTTTGCTTGTTCCCCTGACTACGAGGGCTGATTAACAAAGAGGCTGATTTTTTAACAAATGTTTATTACTATATTTCAGTGTTTACATTACCTTTTTCAAAGTCCTCGCTCTTACTTGAATCCATTTTTTATACCGTCTTGGGCAGAACTCGAGCACATGCTGCAAGCCGTACTTTGTCAGGTCCTTGCAAATCCCCTCATTTTCCTTGAGGGCTGGTTCAGAGTTCTCAAACTGAATGCCCTAAAGGTTTTCAAATGGTTCAAATGGCTCTGAGCATTATGGGACTTAACATCTGAGGTCATCAGTCCCCTAGACTTAGAAATACTTAAACCTAACTAACCTAAGGACATCACCCACATCCATGCCCGAGGCAGGATTCGATCCTGCGACCGTTGCGGTCGCGCAGTTCCGGACTGAAGCGCCTAGAACAGCTCGGCCACGCTGGCCGGCTGAAGGTTTTCCTTTACTGATGGGAGTGAACAAAGAACACATTAATGCAAGATCGCGGCTACAAGTCGGAGGCGGTAGACAGGTAACATAGGATTGAGTCAGAAAGTGCAGACTTGATTTGCGACTTGACGCTGAGCATTGTCATGATGAAGTCGTCACCAAGACCAAGAAACTTCTGGCAGTTTGCTTGCAGTCTGCTTTCTCAGTTTAGCCAATGCTGTTGCAACAGTAGTGTGAGGTGGGACTGCATGCTGGTAAATCATTTCATGACAGTGAAAATTCGATCGGAACCACTTTATCTGCAGATGGAACAACTTTCTCTATTTTGGTGTTCGAGAACCTGGTGATTTCCACACGTTCTGGCTCGTTTTCCTTGAGGATCATAATGATGCAGCCATTGCTCATCATTAGTGATAATCGATTGCTGAAACGCATCCCCTCCATCAGCAAGGAGAAGCAGCGCCTCACGGCTTGTCCCCATTCGCACAGTGTTTTGTTCAGTAGTCAACAGACATGTCACCCAACTGGCATAAAGACTGGTCGTATGGAGATGGTCATCCATAATCGGAAAGACACTGCCATATGAAATTCTCAACACTTCACTGAGGATGCATGATATTATCCGGCGATCCTCACCGACGAACACAGTAGCTCTGTTGATGCTGACTTCACTCACAGCAGAACGCGAAACAGCACGCCCACCTTGCCTAACACAGACAATTTTGCCTTCTTTGAATTCCTTGAACCGCCTGAACAGTATCACACGAGGTAGTGCATCTTCACCTTAAGTTTTTTGCAGCCTTTCGTAAGTTTCAATGCCTTTATGGATTAAACGAACACAATTTTTGTGCCATGTCAAGACGACACGCAGCCGCCACAATTTAAAACCAGCGCCGTTACGTGACACACATGGTTGATCAGCTCCGTGGCAGCGTTGCGCCACGTTCATCGTGGCGCCGTCTAGTTTTGGACGGCGAGAGATTATCAAAAATGATTGAAATGGCTCTGAGCACTATGCGACTTAACTTCTGAGGTCATCAGTCGCCTAGAACTTAGAATTAATTAAACCTAACTAACCTAAGGACATCACACACATCCATGCCCGAGGCAGGATTCGAACCTGCGACCGTAGCGATCGCTCGGTTCCAGACTGTAGCGCCTAGAACCGCACGGCCACTCCAGCCGGCTGAGCGATTATCTTGAGGGACCAGAGGTCAGTAGTGGAAGCGGCCGTTCGATTTAACTGCACGTCGTGGCTGCCTTGGTGTTACTAGACAGGGCTGTTCTCTTGTGTTGGAAGTCTGCATATGTCTTTAAGTGGTGTGGGCTGCTGTGTGTACTGAATAAATTTAGCGCTATAAGCACACATTATACAGCAGTACCAGTACCTGTTTTCATATCTGTCAATTCTCGATTCCCTAAGTTTTTCAGTCACTTATCCTTTTCGCCGCTGGAATTTTTTTCATTTGATTTTTCAAAATTTCTAAGCGTGCAACCCACCCCTTATTTAACTGTCCCGTTGCAGGTAATGCTTATTTGGATTGCATTTTTGTTATAAAAATTCTCTTAAATATCTGAAGTAGAATTTCTTCCTTGCGTAATGGTTTTGTGTGTAACTTTCAATACGTACCGAAATGTATTTTAAATCAGTTTTTTGAGTAGGAAGCAGCATTGATACTTCATAGGTTTTCACTGTAATGGGATTTCATACTGTTGTGTTGAATAAATTCTTCTTGTTGAGTAGCTACAAAGCAGATTTGTTTGCCCATACTGTAACAGTTTTGGTCTGGAAAAAGTAATTATTATTTAAAGTTCTAGATTGTACAATATTTATGAGAAAATAAATATTCAGAAATAGTATAAATAAAATAAAAATTATTTTAGCAAGGAGTAAGAACCACTCACAGCTCAACCCAGTCCTACCACTGCCTCTAGTGGCATAATTGTATTGGACTGCACTGCTTCAGTCGTGTCACATCCGTTGTTTCGTATCCAAAATGGCAAAAACATCTACAAAATAGAACATTACTATCAACTTATTGATGAAAGAGTGTGTGGTATCGTGTTTCCTTCAGACCCCTGTTGCTGTTGTGCACAATCCGGCGGATCCAGTGGAGGAAGCCGACTCAGCCACCCCTCCAGTGGCTCCGTACCACGAGTGCCCTCTGCCGCCATGATAAAGGGCAGCCAGCAGGGGATACACATGACATTCACACTTGGAGCCTCTCCGTTACGAGACGCTACGAAGACGCCACCTAGTCGCTACTCAGACTCCATCGTTGGTGCTTTAGTACAGGGAGCCTCCTTTTTGTTGCTATTCTACTAGCTGGACTTACATTTCTTGTTCTATTATTTGTAATGAGTCTTCATACGCTTGGAAAAATACGGGTTATATAAACGTTCTGTGTACTGTGTGAAACTGTTCGCAAATCATTTCTGCTCCTGTTCGTTGTTAATCAGCCCTCGTAGTTGTAAATGTCTCGTACCTGTCTTCTTCCACCATTATTGCTCTACTGAGTCACTGCACAGTCTCTAAGTGAGCTCGGAATCTGCGGCATGTTAGCTTTAATCGCAAATAAAAGAAACGAGATATTTCAAACCGGATTCGCCCGGATATCCAACCGAGTTAGCGCGCTGCTCCCGCGATTCCCGTAGGTATGCCAGACCTGGACAAAAATCTACCTGGCTGATTAACGATGGGTGTCGGTTTGGCGCCCATTATGTAGGTGGCTTTTAGGTGTTTCCCAAAACTAAACATCAGGTTGCTATCCACGTCTCACCTCAGTTACTTGATTTACAAACGTTTTCAACACTTTCTCTTACTTTACCTTTAAATATACAAATTCCGTCACAGGGCAGAAGAGATCTTGGTGGTAAAGGGGTGGCGTCAGAACGAGCATCCGGCTAATCTCTACCAACAACGGCGCCAAATTTTTCATTTTATACGTTAACACATATTTATGTGTTTAAGTACACATATATTAGCCCGCCCGGCTAGCCGCGAGGTCTATCCCGCTGTTTCCCGAGCGGGAAAGCGTGCCGGTCTCCGGCACGAATCAGCCCGGTGGATTAGTGTCGCGGTCCGGTATGCATACCAGCCTGTGGATGGTTTATAAGGCGGTTTTCCATCTACCTCGGCTAATGCGGGTTGGTTACTCTCATTCTGCAACCCACACTATGTCGGCGATTGTTACGCAAACACTGTCTCCACGTACGCGTACACCATCATTACTCTACAACGCAAACATTTGGGATTAAACTCGTGTGGTATGAGACGTTCCCGGGAGGGGCTATATATATATATATATATATATATATATATATATATATATATATATATATATATATATATATATATATATGGAACTGTAAATGTCCCTGATCGTAAGTCTCAGAAAGTTTTTCACCAAATGCTTTGAAATGTTAACACAACGTTCCTCTGGAATATGCGTGCTTTTTTATCTAACTCTATGTAACGTTTGTAATATATACATTTTATAAATTTAAAAATAGGGAAACGTTGACACAAATCTCAAAAAGATGGTTCAATGGCTCTGAGCACTATGGGACTTAACATCTGAGGTCATCAGTCCCCTAGAACATAGAACTACTTAAACCTAACTAACCTAAGGACATCATACACATCCATGCTCGATCCAGGATTCCAACCTGCGACCGTAGCGGTCGCGCGGTTTCAGACTGAAGCGCCTAGAACCGCTTAGCTACAAATCTCAAAAAGTTACTACTGTGACAGTAGTATTTGTGTCCATTCCAAAAGCACATCGTGGATTGTTCTGCGTTCGGCTCACACCGCGTTAATTTTTGTAAGCATGGTCGTATTTTGTACTACTATGACTGTGTCAGCTGGTGTGTTCAAGGTTCACCTGGCATTTTATGTGCTTTTATGACGGATGGATTACATACCCAGTTACCCCTGCGTCCTTTATCCATTTCATATAGATATATGGCGGTTCGATTTCCAACATTTATACAATCTGATGATGCCCTAAAAGGGTGAAACGTGTCACTGAGATTAAATAATTATTATTTTTAAGCTTACTTTCACGTTATTTTTTCAGTGTAAATTTAGCACGAACTGCAGAAATTATGTACTGACCAATCAAAACTCCCGTGACGGTTTCTAATGTCGGGGGTGTGTAGTTTTATCGGTCAGTAGAATGATGCAGTCATCAGCTATTTTCCCATGTCTCATGTGGAAAGTCACCGATATGTATTAAAGGCAGAACTGGTTTTAATACAGTATACTGATGAAAGTCTATGCCAATATATTTCGCCTCTTGTAATTCTTTCGTAAACGAGCTACCATAATTTTCACTGGAGGCCACCTCGACGTATTACACTCTACTTTCCAGGAATAGTTGGCACCGCTGATCAGCGACAAGTAAAATCGCCGATCAAAACCTTTCAGCCGTCTAAATTTCCAGTTGTTTTACTTAAGCAACCAGTTTCAGCGCTACATTATGCCATCTTGCGGCCCATTCATGACATCAGTCACATCAGTCTATTTTGTAAATAAAAATCACTTAGGAAATGTCAAGAGATACATTTTACAGCGTTTGATGCAGTCGACTGAGTTGCTAGACGCACGCATTGTCGAATATGGTGTCATGCCTGTAACGGCGGATTGGCACCTTTCTCCCGCTTTTCCACCACCCTACCAATAAACTGCCATTTCTTTTACTACGGTCCGCATACTTCCTAGTGGTTACAACCATTGCACGCTACTGCTGTTTACAGTCACTGCCAGCCACTGACTTCATGTCCTCTCACTCAAAAACACACATTTATCGTATCTCGTGTGACTTCTGGCCAACATTAACAGAATGTTTGAAATAAATATTTTCTTTCATACTGTACGTTCTACAATTTATATACCATTTAAATCTTTCACGTAACAACTAAATCCACTCATTAATAGAAACATAAATACACGGGCGCATTTACTGACATGTTTAGAAATAAATTATGTAATAAAATGACAAAGAACTGAAAGAAAAATTAATTGTGTGTCAATGTCTCGAATTCACTGCGTCATTACGACTACCATCCCGTACGTAAAATTATATATTAATGGGCAATAAATATGGAATATCAGTGTGCGAAAGTGATTTGCAAAGCGGATATAAGCTTCGTGGTCCAAAGAAGAAACCATATGTACCTTTTTAAGAGACTCACCGGTGTTATGGAAGCGCGAACATGCAAAATTGCGCGCATGACAGGGTTCTTTTGAACTTTCGTCGCCGCAGCAAACACTGGCAGGAACAAAAGAAGAGCACTCACGTCGGCACAATGAGAGGATTAAAAGCCTGCGCCACGCTTTACGCTGTTACATCAGGAGCGAGGCAGGGCTGCGTGCGCAGAATCACGAACCGGAACTGCAGGTGTGCCATCACGAAATTACTTTCGTGTCCTCTGTTACACGAGGCTTTTGCCTAGGTTTTATTTAGTCGTGTATAAACTGCACAAGAGACAAAGCCAAAACTACGATACAGAAATGTTATTATCTTTGAAGAGCGACTTGAATTACCTAAGACAATGTTTCTCCGAATATTGTACGCAAGTCATTCTCCCAACTGAATTCTCGCAAAAGATTACACAAAACGGTCCCCTGGACGCAGTTCTCTAATTTAATGAGGCCTGCTCCATGAAGCACCAAAGTCTTGACAACATTTCTAATCTATTGCATTATGCTTTCAGAGTCCGGAAGGGAATCTTACGTGCAAGATGAAGGATTCACGTTCAGCAGCAAGGGTGCGAGAAGACTACCAGTAACTACCTTATTCTTACTCTCTTAAAAACCCAGACATTAATAAAGTATTAAACAATAAATCACTGTAAGAGATTATTTGTGACATGAATATCTTTAAATGTGTTCGACCTGTAGAACATAATTTACAAAAAGTGCTTTGAACCTCACCAACTCAGGCGCAACGTACTCATTCCAGAGAAAGAAGCTAAAACTCATCAAATGTTCAGAAACCATAAGGCTTTTATGACGTTATTTATTTATTTATTGTTCCGTGAGACCAAATTAAGGAGAAGTCTCCATGGTCATGGAATGAGTCAATACATGAAATTATAACACGATATTAGAAACAGATAAAATGAAATATAAAAAAACATATTCAGGTGACGAGTCGTAAATTTAAATAAAGAAAATCAACAATGTAACACTGGATTTTGCTTAATTTTTTAGCTCTTCCAGGAGCTCCTCGACAGAATAGAAGGAGAGAGCCATGAGGAAACTCTTCAGTCTAGACTTAAAAGAGTTTGGGCTACTGCTAAGATTTTTGAGTTCTTGTGGTAGCTTATTGAAAATGGATGCAGCAGAATACTGCACTTCTTTCTGCACAAGAGTCAAGGAAGTGCATTCAACACGCAGATTGGATTTCTGCCTAGTATTAACTGAGTGAAAGCTGCTAACTCTGGGGAATAGGCTAATATTGCTAACAACAAACAACATTAAAGAAAATATATACTATGAGGGCAATGTCAGAATTCCCAGACTATTGAATCCCTACGTTTTGTCCATTAATCTGTGCTATCTATATGTTTCTATTATAACGTATTTTTACGTCGACTGGAAATTCGTAATCCCTAACGAAGCTCAAAAATGGTTCAAATGGCTCTAACAAGGGAACCTCCCCATCGCACCCCCATCAGATTTAGTTATAAGTTGGCACAGTGAATAGGCCTTGAAAAACTGAACACAGATCAATTGAGAAAACAGGAAGAAGTTGTGTGGAACTGTGAAAAAATAAGCAAAATATACAAACTGAGTAGTTCGTGGGAAGATAGGCAACATCAAGAACACTGGAAACGCAGGAGTGCTGTGGTCTCGTGGTAACGTGAGCAGTTGCGGAACGACAGGTCCTTGGTTCGAATCTTCCATCGAGTGAAAAGTTTAATTTTTTATTTTCAATTTGTGTGACAAACTCTTATGTTTTCATCACTTTTTTGGGACTGATTATCACATCCACAAGAAAACCTAAATCGGGCAAGGTAGAAGAATCTTTTTGCCCATTCGCCAAGTGTACAAGTTAGGTGGGTCGACAACATATTCCTGTCATGTGACGCACATGCCGTCACCAGTGTCGTATAGAATATATCAGATGTGTTTTCCTGTGGAGGAATCGGTTGACGTATGACCTTGCGATCAAATGTTTTCGGTTCCCATTGGAGAGGCACGTCCTTTCGTCTTACTAATCGCACGGTTTTGCGATGCGGTCGCAAAACACAGACACTAAACTTATTACAGTGAACAGAGACGTCAATGAACGAACGGACAGATAATAACTATGCAAAAATAAAGTAAAATTTTCACTCGAGGGAAGACTTGAACCAAGGACCTCTCGTTCTGCAGCTGCTCACGCTATCACGGGACCACGGCGCTCCTGAGCTCACATTCTCCTTGATGTTGCCTATGTGGCCCATGGACTACTCAGTTTGTATATTTTGGTTATTTTCTCACAGTTCCACACAACTTCTTCCTGTTTTCTCAATTGATCTGTGTTCAGTTTTTCAAGGTCTATCCACTGTGGCAACTTGTAACTAAATCTGAGGGGGGTGCGATGGGGAGGTTCCCTTGTAAGCACTATGGGACTTAACAGCTGAGGTCATCAGTCCCCTAGACTTAGAACTACTTACACCTAACTAACCTAAGGAGATTGTATTGTTGGCAGAAGAGCCAACACCGTGCTACTAGAGGAGGCCGAAATGCACGCGTTTTAGCTCACGGAGGCTGGCGTGAGGAGGGAAGAACTATAAATGGCTCTGAGCACTATGGGACTTAACATCTATGGTCATCAGTCCAGGAAGAACTATACTGACGTGAGGCCTGGAACATGACAAGGAATTAGAATTCATAAAGCGAACGTAGCTGGCAATGGTTACCACATCCTATAGCATTGAGTGAGGACTAGTGCTTGAAGCGTCACAGACAACACGCAGTATTTGTAGTGTCCAGAATTATTTTGTTTCAGTACTCGGTCAATCTGTGAGGCATGCTGCAGTACATTCCGTGAGAACAGGTCTTTGTTCTCAAAGGATTCTGTTGCCAAGTACTTCGCCCGCGTCTCCAGTAGGTACTGTATACTTCCTCTGTGGTGTTTTATAGTTGAAGGTGTAGAAGGCGGATCAGCAACGATGTAAAAGAGACACTCTGTTATATCAGAGGAGATCAGAGAAAAAACCTAAAAGCAACACGCCGGTAGGTATTTAAAGAGTATGGAAAGAGTCTGAGAGCTGGAGAGTGGCGCTTATTATCTTTAAGACCTGTTGGCAGCTCAGAGGAGAAAGTTTACAATATTTTTCAAAACGTTTGTAGAAGGAATGCGTGGTGATTTTACTAGCGTTGTTGGTTGCAGTACGTGAAAATATACTGTACACAAAAATGATGATTTGTGTGTGGCATTATTGTCCGCGAGAACGCAACTGGGAGGTTACGCTGCAGGGTATTTGAATGCGCTTCGGCTACTTGCGCATCAGGAATCTAACTGAGAGCCTACTGTTCGAAAGTCAGCACCGCTAACCAGAGGGCCACAAGCTGTTGACGTGCAAATTAAAGAGAAAGCAGCTAAAACAGAATTGACGTTTCGATTATAACTCTATTAGGCGAAATTACAGAGCCTTGAACAGCTAAGGAGGAGGGATGCCAATGATATGTAAGAGCTGAAGGAATGAGAATTTTTGTCGGACCAAAAAATTTCTATTTTCACCTTATCTCAAATACACAATATTTGATCACATGAACGTCGACAACTGAGAAATATATTTATAGAATAAAAGCCCACGTCAGTTGCCAGGAATTTTCAATAAATTATTCCACGATCAGTGTCGAAGCTTAAATCTTCATCTTCAGATGCAACCAAATAATTATGGGATTGTAAATTAAATGTGTGGTGGTGGGGCTAGTCGGTCATAGGGTATCACACCCACGTCAAATAAACGCATGGGAGAGCAGGACCAGCAACCACTGCACAACCACAGGGCCCTCCGTTTGTTTCATATGGGTGTGATCCTTTAAGACTGATTGGGCCACCGCCACACATTTATGATCCCATAATTATTTGGTTGCATCTGAAGATGAAGCTTCGAAACCGATCGTGGAATAATTTATTGAAAATTACTAGCAACTATGGCGGTTTTTATTCTATAAAAGAACTGAACCGTTGCACGATCTCCTGGAACATAATCTTTGGCGTGAAGGGGACGTAGCACGTTTACCGCGAGTGCGTATGAGGCCGCCTTTTGGGAGAGGCAGTCAGTGAAGCACCGTGAACAGTACAGGTCCGTGGGCAACCGACCGGATGTTTGTTCTATCTCCGCTGAGGCTTCTAAGTTCGTTTGGCTGAGCGTCTTCGGGTTACCAGGGACGTGAACCAGAAACGGGAGTACACAAATTATTCCTTTGGCCGACCAGATCTGGAGGAGAGCAGTGGGTCGGTGGCATCCACTCATCTCCTGGACTTTCCAAGTTTTCCCGCAGTTCATCATCGCACAGCGACTTTGTACGCTCGGTGAGCTACTTGTAGTCCATTGCTTAGACGCTGACACCATGTGGCATTCGTCGAGACTGATCTTGCTTACAGCTGTGAGCGTGATAATTGTGACTGGTTCGCTTGCTGCACGTGTTTCCGCCGTGCTGTCTCTCTATCGGACTCAGATGTGTTTCTGCACTGCTGTTTCTATATCGGACTCAGCTGCTGTTGTTCACTGCTCTTGTGTCTCGCCAGCAGCCAATCTGAGGACTGTGTCACCCGTATCAAAACATAATAGCTTCCATTTGGTAATTGTCATAGAGTTGTGATGTCATTGCGTGTTTTAAAGTGTTGGAGTTTGTAAAGAAGTTTTATCTTCAATGCGTCATTCATGGCGTCAAAAATATTTCTTTTCTTGTATTGCCTGGTACGTTGGGCACTAAATCGCCAAGTCGTTTTCTTTCGTTATTTGGCTACCGGGGAAGCGTACTGTACCCGCTACCCAGAGGTTGACGGATCGAAACCAGGCTCAGCTACCAGAATGGCACTCACTACAGGTGTAAGGTTGCCTGACAGTGGAAGGACCGGGCAAAATAAATACTCACTCATTGCCTAAGTAGGCTGGCGACCGAATTATTAATTATAGGTAGCATCTACTGTGTATACTTCTTGTCCATGCGAACGACCTATTATGCTTTACTTTTGCTTGATGCATCGCTGTAGTTATTGACTGAATACAAGTCCGATCTTGCTTCTATTAGGTACACGCGGTCAACTTATGTACTAAAATCCTTGTTTATAAGGTGAAGCCCGTGAACTTATTACAGTACAGGCTTTATAGAGCTAACGTATGTCCGAGTAGGGTGGGAGCGTTACATACTGCACAATCAGCTTAACAGCTCAGGAATAATATACAGAAGAATGGAAAAGAAAATTGAGGATAAGTTTTGCGTTTGAAACGGTAAGGGCACGAGAGAGACAGTTATGACATTACAATTCATTGCAATTTATAATAGAAGCAAGACTGAAGAAAAATCAGGACACGTTCATAGGATTTGTCGACTTGAAAAAAGCATTCGACTATGTAAACTGTTGTAATATGTTCGAAATTCTGAAAAAAATAGGGGTTAGCTATAGCGAGAGACGGGTAATACACAGTATGTACAAGAGCCGCGAGGTAGTAACAAGAATGGACAACCAAGAACGAAGTACTCGGATTAAAAAGGGTGTGAGACAGGGATGTACTCTTTCCCTCCTATTGTTCAATCTGTACGTCGAAGAAGCAATGCTGGAAATAAAAGAGAGGTTCAGGACTGGGATTAAAATTCAAGGGGAAAGGATATCAATGATACGATTCACTGATGACACAGTTATCCTCAGTCAAAGTGAAGAAGACTTATATGAACTGCTGAATGGAATAAAAAATCTAATGATGCAGAATATGGAATGAGAGTAAATCGAAGAAAGACCAAAGTAATGAGGAGTAACAGAAATAAGAAGAGCGACAAACTTAACATTAGCGTTGGTAGTCACGAAATAGATAAAGTTAAAGAATGCTGCTACCCAGGCACCAAAATAACCAATGACGGACAATCCGAGGAGAACATCAAAAGCAGACTAGCAATGGGAAAAAGGGCATTCCTGGCCAAGAGAAGTCTACTAGCATCAAACATAGGCCTTAATTTGTGGAATAAATTTCTGAGAATGTACGTCTGGAGTACAGCATTACATGGCAGTGAGACATGGATTGTGGGTAAACCGGAATAGAGGAGACTGGAAGGATTTGAGATGTCGTGCTGAAGACGAATGTTGAAAATTAGGTGGACTGATAAGACAAGTAACGAGGAGATACTTCGCAGAATAGTAGAGGAAAGGCATATGTGGAAACCACTGAGGATGAGAAGGGACAGAACGATAGGACATCTACCAAGACATCAGGCAACGACTTCCGTGTTATTAAAGTGAGCTGTAGAGGGCAAAACCTGTAGAGGAAGACAGAGACTGGAATACATACAGCAAATAATTCACGACGTAGGTTGCAGGTGCTACTCTCAGATGAATTGTTTGGCATAGAAGAGGAATTCATGGCGTGCCGCATAAACCAATGAGAAGACTGATGACTCGAAAAAAATTTCATATTAACTCGAAAACCTGTGCTGCAGAAGAACATGTTAGTTCGAATAGCCACTGCTTCCGTCGGTGTGTTATATGGTTACCGTGTTATATTGTTGCTGTATTATATTGTTACTGTGGAATAAATAATACACTAACGAGTTAACTGATTTACTTTACATTATTAAAATTTTTTTGGTCCCCTAATAAATGGGCCTCTAACGCCTCGAATCGATATGAGGGCATACCATTATTGCTGTTGACATTAACATAAACGTTATGTACAACAATATATCTGCTGTGAAATTCAAGCGTATGCTTCCTTCTTCAGTGCTATAGTCTGCAACCAGATAACCAACTACTTAACTTCAGAAAACCTACAAGAAGGGCACGAATCAGTCTGCCACAATAAGGGAGCACGACACTACTCTTCAACAATGTTCGCCTCGCCCAAAAAGACGAAATGCAAACAGGTGATATCTGGCAACCCCCAATCTTCAATATTAGATCCTACAGTCTACATTCGTTTAACGGTAATGTCGTGTTATGAGTTCTATCCTACTGTAAATACTACATTAATGATGACGATGACCTCCAGTCATATTTTGGTGGAGAACCAATGAAGGTGAATATAACTATCGATAATTTCACTGCTCACGTGCGTACACTATCAAACTGGGCAAAGAATGTAGGATTAAAGCCGGGCGGTGTGGCCGGGCGGTTCTAGGCGCTTCAGTCTGGAACAGCGCGACCGCTACGGTCGCAGGTTCGAATCCTGCCTCGGGCATGGACGTGCGTGATGTCCTTAGGTTAGTTAGGTACAAGTAGTTCTAAGTTCTAGGGGACTGATGACCTCAGATGTTAAGTCCCATAGTGCTCAGAGACATTTTAACCATTTTGTAGGAGTAAAGCTGAACTTAAGCCTGAATCTGTGCATTATCAGAGCAGTCATAACTGGTCCAGGAAGTCTCACTGCCCCAAAATATCAATAATCCTCCTCATCTTTCATCATAATCAGAGAAACCTCAGTTTATCTACCTTATAGAAGATTCTCAGACGAATAATAGATGAAAACCTGTATTAGTCTTAGCAATGTGCAAGAAAGCGTCAGTGTCTCTCCACGTCTTGCAAAAATATTAAAATCCTTTCCCTTTTAATCACAAAAAGAAAGCAGTATAAACACTTGTACCTCCAATTGTTGATTACAGCGGTGTTGTCCAGAAACGTTCATCACCTCTAGATGCCGTGAGCTTGCCCTAAAAACGTGTTTCTAAGGTAAGCTCACGGCACCTGGAGATGGTGAACGCCTGCATATATGTGACGTTCGAATTTCTGATCATTTTTCACCACCTTATGCACTGCTATCCTTGCTATGTGCAACCTAGCGCATGGACCTCAATGTCCTTTTCTCGAAAACACAGTAGAAACACTTACTCAGATCAGAGCAAACTCATTTCTGTCATGCCCCATCGCTGAAATGCTTCTCTACATCATTTTCAGTGGCATTGATCCGACATTATTCCTATTTTTTGTCTTCATATGGAGCAACTGGAAACTTGTCACAGCGTTAGTTCCTCTTCTCTCATGCTTCTTGATTCCTTTTTCCAAATATCTGAAAATGCTCGTAGTTGTCACGTCAGTATTGGAAGATAATTTTTATATTTACATTCAAAAATTATTAATTTTAAACGTTTCCTGTGTGTCCTTACATGACGAGTAAGAGAGGGAGAATTCTTTCTGGCACATTTCGAGTTGCAGTTGTGTGGTGTGGTAAACAAAATCCTTCTACTATGAGTGCGTCAATACAGCCATTATCTGAGTCCCTGCAGCGTGACCGCCGATCGTAGGTGTCATTGTGACTAGGAGCCAATAAACGTCATTCCGCGTCGAACCCCTGCAGAAGCGCTGCATTCCTGCCGGCAGATGAAGCTAACGGCACGCTCGCCGGCTCATCAATAATGCCCTGACGTTGCTTCCTCAACCCGCCAATTACGGGATGACACGACTGCAGAACACGACGCAGTGGTTTCGGGTCTCCTGCACAGATCCCGGCTGTTTGCTGGCTGGTGTCGCACCAGCCATTCCATCTACGGGCGGATAAGCTCTCAGTGGAATTGCCACTACATTTAACCGTTTCAAAGGTTTTACAGCCTCTCTGCAACACAGAAAAAGAACATGAGTGGTTAGTTTAAGAACTGCAATAATAGCCATTTCTCCATACATTGTCCAATGTGCCCACGAATGTAGGAGATGTCAATAGCAATATCCACGCTGATTGGAAACAAAAAATTAATGTGGTGCTGCCACTGTTGTTAATCTTCTGGCCTGCTCTGCTTATTTCTTTCGTCTCTGCGTCTATTACTAGCTTTTGGGTTTATTCGGTAGACAGAATTGCTGAAAGACGACCAACTCGTCTTACTCCTCTTCCGTTTTCAGACCCATTTGTCATAGCATTTCTCAGCTTCGTGGTACTTTCTGTCTTACGTATAACTCATTAATTAATCCACTGTCCTTCACGCTCATCTTCTTCAATCTTAGAATTTCCATCATCTTGTCCTAATTCACTCGGTCAGAGACATTTTGCAGATCTATGAAGCTACCAGGTCTCTTGTTTTCGTCTTCCTATATACCTTTCATCAGTCATCCTAATTCGTCAAGTACTACCGCCCCCCTCCCGTACCACTCCCTTTACTGAAACCAAATTACCATCCCCCTACGTTCTCTTCCATTATATATACCAATCAAAGAACACTGTACGGTCTTGAAATATTGTAAGAGTACGGAACGAAAATAAACACGAAGAAAAATAAGGCGATAACATTACCTGTCAGAGAAGATACCAAAGTGAAAACTGTAGATCGTCAAGCTGACCAGGTTACAGTGTAAAGATACTTACTGACAGCAAAACGAGCGAGAAAGAAATAATACCGAGAACTGTATTGTCAGAGCTAGCTTTACAGAAGAAGAAACGCTTATTGTGCAGCAAATTGAGGTTCGATTGAATGCTTTATCGGAGTGTTTTCTAGACGGCTGTGAAAGCTAAGCGTTGAAGAAAAGAGGAAGAGACAAAACTGAATCATTGCAGACGCGGATTTGAAGAAAAATCAAGAAAATGAAGTGGGTATATAAAGGGCAAAAAGTTAAGAACTGGAAAGCATAAAGGAGTAAATGAACAAGAAACTCTCCTTAAGGAAAGCAAACTGGGAAGAACATGGAGTTTGACGAAAATAAATTCCGATAACAGTTGTTGAAGGCATGGTGGAAGGACAGATAAAAATAGGGAGTACAAGAATAAAGTGCTGGTTGAAGTGAAAAAGAGGAAGATACAAGAAAGCGGATGGCCTGGAACAGGGTCTGTTGGAGACATCTGTGGTATCAGCAAATTACCAACAGGCAGAACACCTTATGATAATGATGATAATGGTTATTACTAAAGTTTGTTGGAATTGCTATTTACTATTGGTGCAGATGAGCTGCTTCGAATGTAGTTTCGAGAGAATCACTGCTACGTTCTGCCACATGGTCGCAGTCGTGGTGTTTGTAACGACACAGTACGTGGTAACTGAATCCTACTGGGCACGGATCAAACAGAAAATTTCATGTAAATAAATGTGTTATAAAGTAATTATTTCCGTCACTCTAGTTTGTGCACATAACACCTTTATTTAATATTAATTTGCAAATGCCACACTGAAGTGTAATTATATTACTAATAAGATATATAACCACGATTCATTAATTAGCTGTTATAGAAATGTGGGGCGCAAATACACGTTTATCAGATCTCATTAAAGTCCATCACCACAATATATTTTTCCTTTGTGAATATGGTGTACTCCACTCAGTGGAAAAAGTATACTAACTGAATTAATATAAATATTAAGAATGCCTTGTTAAATGTAGGTGGGTCCCTAATGGCGTAATTGGTTTAATACAGACAGCAATAAGGAAATAAAATAACAAGAAATGATAAGTTTGACTTTCACATTAGTGTAGATACGAGCTCCAAATTTATTTCAACTTTATCAATGACTAAGTGCTGCCCTCTCTACTAGATCTTCAAAATGTAGGATATTTTAAATGCTCTGTTACATTCTTAACGGATAAAATCGATTTAGTAAGTAATCTGAGAAGCCCTTTCGGATTTTTTGCTGACGTTATCCGCATAATAAAGTCACGAGAAGATAAGAAACGAACTGCAAAATTATTTATTCAAGATATCTGTATGCGGTAGAAAGTGGCAGTTGAACGTAAACATTAACAAATGTGGAAACCTTCACATGAGAACTAAACAAAATCTGTTAAATTCCGCTTAAGCGATAGTTCACACGTATATAAAGGTTGTCGGTTTCAACTAAATGCGTAGGTGTAACTACCGAGAACAACTTACACTGGAACTATGACATGGAATATGTTGTAAAGAAGGTGAACCAGTCGCTACACTTCGTTTGCAGAAAAGAAGATGCAAGAAATCTACTAAAGAGACATTACTGTCACCCATTGAGCTCAGGGGTTCTAATATATCAGAACGTGTGAGAGATATGGGTTGGGAACGAGGTATGACTCACACCGAAGCATGTAGAGAAACACCGGCAAATGTGTCACTGACTTTATTGCATCAAAGAAACACAGCCTGCCTTCCACTGATCCTGGTGCGAGTACCGTGCGGCGAGCGTGCGTTGGTCAGCGGCCAATGCTAGTGCCGGAATCTGCTGTGTCGGCGTCCAACTGCTCGGACTTGCAGACGTATCTCTCCTACGCGCGCCACGGCCGCCACGCCTGTCGGCTGTACTGGTAGCCCGGAACGTGGCTAGCTGCTTCCTGAAGCGCAACTACACTCCTGGAAATTGAAATAAGAACACCGTGAATTCATTGTCCCAGGAAGGGGAAACTTTATTGACACATTCCTGGGGTCATATACATCACATGATCACACTGACAGAACCACAGGCACATAGACACAGGCAACAGAGCATGCACAATATCGGCACTAGTACAGCAATGTAGGCTGCTATTCTCCCATGGAGACGATCGTAGAGATGCTGGATGTAGTCCTGTGGAACGGCTTGCCATGCCATTTCCACCTGGCGCCTCAGTTGGACCAGCGTTCGTGCTGGACGTGCAGACCGCGTGAGACGACGCTTCATCCAGTCCCAAACATGCTCAATGGGGGACAGATCCGGAGATCTTGCTGGCCAGGGTAGTTGACTTACACCTTCTAGGGCACGTTGGGTGGCACGGGATACATGCGGACGTGCATTGTCCTGTTGGAACAGCAAGTTCCCTTGCCGGTCTAGGAATGGTAGAACGATGGGTTCGATGACGGTTTGGATGTACCGTGCACTATTCAGTGTCCCCTCGACGATCACCAGTGGTGTACGGCCAGTGTAGGAGATCGCTCCCCACACCATGATGCCGGGTGTTGGCCCTGTGTGCCTCGGTCGTATGCAGTCCTGATTGTGGCGCTCACCTGCACGGCGCGAAACACGCATACGACCATCATTGGCACCAAGGCAGAAGCGACTCTCATCGCTGAAGACGACACGTCTCCATTCGTCCCTCCATTCACGCCTGTCGCGACACCACTGGAGGCGGGCTGCACGATGTTGGGACGTGAGCGAAAGACGGCCTAACGGTGTGCGGGACCGTAGCCCAGCTTCATGGAGACGGTTGCGAATGGTCCTCGCCGATACCCCAGGAGCAACAGTGTCCCTAATTTGCTGGGAAGTGGCGGTGCGGTCCCCTACGGCACTGCGTAGGATCCTACGGTCTTGGCGTGCATCCGTGCGTCGCTGCGGTCCGGTCCCAGGTCGACGGGCACGTGCACCTTCCGCCGACCACTGGCGACAACATCGATGTACTGTGGAGACCTCACGCCCCACGTGTTGAGCAATTCGGCGGTACGTCCACCCGGCCCCCCGCATGCCCACTATACGCCCTCGCTCAAAGTCCGTCAACTGCACATACGGTTCACGTCCACGCTGTCGCGGCATGCTACCAGTGTTAAAGACTGCGATGGAGCTCCGTATGCCACGGCAAACTGGCTGACACCGACGGCGGCGGTGCACAAATGCTGCGCAGCTAGCGCCATTCGACGGCCAACACCGCGGTTCCTGGTGTGTCCGCTGTGCCGTGCGTGTGATCATTGCTTGTACAGCAAGTATGGTGGGTCTGACACACCGGTGTCAATGTGTTCTTTTTTACATTTCCAGGAGTGTAGATGACCCCACGTAGAGCGCTGATGGGAAACAGCCGACTGCCGTCGCTGTAGCGAGCCTTAGCGGTTCCGGTCGTCCGCCCAGGGCAGCTCAGACTGTGACCACAAACAGCTCTACACCTGCGAGGCCGCGAGTTCGCACTCCGGCTCCGCTCCTGCAGACAGCAGCTTGCAGTCCACCAGACGAGGCTAGCCATCGTCTCGCTCCTCACGCTGATGCAGTTCCAAGGTGTGGCTCAACCCGACACAATTATAATGCGTCCGTACAGCGGTAGTTTCACCGGGCCGGTTTGCCACTGATATCGATCGTAAGAAGGTCGTCGTGGTTGTCCTGAAACTTAAACAAACGTCATGCTCTCCACTTCTCCACGAAGGCAGAAATGCGACATGACTCCCCCGTTTTTATGCAGCTTTTCCCTACTCCTCGGACATAGTTTCTCTGGAGGGGACAAGTGGAGTTTTCTTTAATAATTACATCAGTTTTCCTCAGCCCGTTTTAGCCCCTACGCACAGGTCACTACGCGCTGTTGTAACTGCAACGTTCTTCACAGCACGTCAGTAACCTGTGCTGCCCTGATGACGTCACACTTTTACACAGTGCCCTCAAGACCGTAAGCTCACACCTCTTCGGGTTATCGTAACCTTGCTTCACAGAATCGTATGCTAAATATCAACACTGCCGTGCCTGCCATCCGGCATGACAAGTGATCCGTTAATTACTACCTACCATACATATCAGCGCGAAATTTACCAGAATTCCCTAAATCAAAGACTGTACTTACTCGTGGCGCAGCAGCTTACTGTCAAAAATATTTTCAGGGTATGTGACCGCATTGTCAATAAATAAAATGTTCCGACCTTTCGGTCACTGTTGCAAATTGTCTTTATTGGAGTATTTTGGTTACTGCTGTTTAATGACCACCTACTTCAGTTGGAAGGGGGAATTCTGTGAACTGACAGGCGGTGTAGCTGTGTGTTCCCCTCTCTCACCTATGCTACAGATAGCTCCCCACTCAGCACCATTACGCAGAGAATGCTGGTTCCGGTATGTTGTTGATACCTTCGTTACCTGGCCTCATGGAGAAGAAGAGCTACAGAACTTCCGCCAACACCGCAGTCAGTAACCCAGTAAAGTCCAATTTACTATACAGAGAGACAAGAATAGCTTGTTGCCTTACCTCGACGTGGAAGTTTAGCGAAAGCCTGATGGAAATAGACAAAACACACCAGCACTGACAGGTACCTACATACCTTTTTCCAGCAGCCCCCTACGCAGAATAAATTCATCCAAGAGGACCCACGGGACCAGCGATGAACAACGTCTAAAGTCGGAACTACAATACCTAGGGCAATTTTTGAAGTCAACGGTTACCGGATGAACTTGATACATAAACCAATAGCGACAAACGATGAATGCAATAGGGAAGACCGGAAGGAAGCACAAAACATCTCCTTGTTACCATATGTTCAAGGAGTCACTGGATGTGACAATAAAATTCTCTATCAAACAGATATCAAGCCGACTTTTCGAAGTAGTGATAGAATAAAAGATGGCATTAGCTTAGAGAAAGCTTCAGTTGACAAGTTGCTAGAGCTTCGAGGTCGGGTGCGAATGTGGACTTTTGTATGTAGGCAAGATGGAGCAACCCATCAGCACACGGATATTTGAACATCAAAGGTATATCCGGCTACGACAACACACGAGTGAATGCGGCAAACAGACACAATTTCGAGAAGCCCCGTACTGGCAAAATACCTTCTTAGCTTCGGGAGGAATATTAGAGAGGCGATAGAAGTAGTTAGGCAACCGGCCAACACGGATAGAGTGGATTGGCACTTAATTACGGCGTATTCGCTGCCATCAGTAAAAGCGCTACATAATACAGTTCATTGAAAGCTACACAAAAAAAAAAAATTGCATCACCTCTGTTCTGACTGTTTTGAACCTGTACAGAAAATTGGAATAGAGATCAACATAAACATCATTTCCGCCCTTTTTATTGGTCATCAAAACCACTGCATGTTGTACCACCACACACCGAGACCTTCTGTGGTGGTGGTCCACATTGCTATACACACCGGTACCTGACACCCAGTAGCACGTGCTCTTGATGCATGCCTGTATTCGTCGTGACACACTATCCACAGCTTCATCAAGGCACTTTTGGTCCAGACTGTCCCGCTCCTCAACGGGGATTCGGCGTAGATCCCTCAGAGTGGTTCGTGGGTCACGTCGCCCATAAACGGCCCTTTTCAGTCTATCCCAGGCATGTTCGATAGCGTTCATCTCTGGAGAACATGCTGGCCACTGTAGTCGAGTGAAGTCATTCACAAGATGTGCACGATGGGGGCGTGAATTGTCCTCCATGAAGATGAATGCCTCGCCAATATGCTGCCGATATGTTACACTATCGGTCGGAGGATGGCATTCACGTATCGTACAGTCGTTACGGCGCCTTTCATGAGCACCAGCGGCGTACTTCGGTCCCAGATAATGCCACCCGAAAACAGCAGGGAACCTCCACCTTGCTGCACACGATGGACAGTGTCTCTAAGGCGTTCAGCCTGACCGGCTTGCCTCCAAACACGATGATTGTCTGGTTGAATGCATATGCGATACTCATCGGTGAAGAGAAAGTGATGCCAATCCTGAGCGGCCCATTCATCATGTTGATGGGCACATCTGTACCGTGTTTCATGGTATCGTGATTGCAAAGATGGAGCTCGCCATGGACGTCGGGAGTGAAATTGCGCATCATGCAGCGCTCAGTTTGAGTTGTAACACGACGTCCTGTGGCTGCGCGAATGACGTTATTCAACATGGTAGCGCTGCTGTCAGTGTTTCTCCGAGTCATAATCCATAGGTAATTGTCATCCACAGCAGTAGTAGAACTTGGGCGGCCTGAGCGAGGCATGTCATCGACGGTTACTGTCTCTCTGTATCTCCTCTATGTCCGAACCACATCGCTTTGGTTAGCTCCGAGACGCCTGGACACATTCCTTGTTGAGAGCCCTTGCTGGCTTAAAATAACAATGCGGGCGCGATTGAATCGGTATTGAATGTCTAGGCATGGTTGAACTGCAGACAACACGAGCCGTTTATCTCCTTCCTGGTGGAATGACTGGAACTGATCGGCTGTCGGACTCCCTCCGTCTAACGGGCGCTGCTCGCGCATGGTTGTTTACATCTTTGGACTGGTTTAATGACATCTCTGAACAGTCAAAGGGACTGTGATACATTATCCACAGTCAACGCCTATCTTCAGGAGTTCTGGGAACCGGGGTGATGCAAAACTTTTTTTGACGGATGTATTTTGTTGATTTCCACCGATATAGAGAGAAATGTTACTCATGATAAAACAGGACAACTGAGAGCTCCCATTGAAATATTTAAGTGTTCATTTATCAGAAGTTCTATTAGAGAGTGGAAAGATTGATAGTGTGATAGTATATCTGTGAACCCCCCGCCAAACACCTGTGAACTAGTGAGAGGTCATGTAGATTGTAGAAGAATAACCTTTGGACACTCGCGACATACAAGACGAAACCAGTCATTCCTAGCGGCTGCACACATGTTCGTGGGTCGCCAAACAATCAGGCGTCTTATCGCACATCGACTGACCGGTTAAATCACCTGATGTTCATCCCATGGAAATTTTCGTGGACTATTTGGAGCGTATCAGTCAACATCATAGCAGTTTGCTAACTCTACAGGAAATAACAAGTGAGCTGCTCCAGCTGTATATGGTACCCCTGAACAAAATGAGGAGCGACTTCCACATCACAGTGGCGTCACTATTAAGGCTAGAGTCGGTGTTATACGACAGAAGAGAGATGTCTTAAACTTTTTAAAGCAGAGTGGGTACAATAAACTGACCGAAAGCGCTACATATCATGGTGATGTGTGTGGTCCGTGTTAAAAATGAAATAATAATGTTGAACGTAGTTTTTTCTCACGACTCTCAGAATGAAAGTCGTATGCATGGTCTGTTTAAGGTCCAAGCGTCACAAGCAGTGACTTGGGCTCCACTCTAAGTGAGGCGCCAGAGTCGATCACATGGAAAAATACTGTGCAGGCTGTATCAAGATTAGTTGCGGAAGTTGACCATAAACGTTCTAATGAGCATGGATACGCAGAGAAGCAGCTTGCGTGATAATTGCGAATGGATGGTTATAAGTATATGTGGATCTCGGTATCAAAGATTATCCTCGTTAGTGAAAATGAATTTGAGGGGTAATTTTTTCTATGACTAACTGGGGGCAAATTTCAACCAAAGCATTTCCATAACATTACATCAGCACCTTACATGTTACAATTTGCTTCTGAGTTTCCTTCACATGTAACATACACAATTGGACTGTGTATTGTGTTTAACACTTCAATATAATATTAGAGGCATTTTTTTATTTATATCCGACGTTTCCCGATTGAAAATGGCATAGTATGTAAATTATAAAATGAAAAATTTCCATTATTAAACTAAAAAATTGCAGAAATTCTGCGTTATCATTTTTTTCATAAGGTAGCACACTTGTATTTTAGCTGGAATAATTCGATCACTCTCCTTCTTTTTGCTTTCACCACGAGCTCTTATGGATTTCAAGAATTATTTAAAATGGAGGTGAACCGTTTCTCCTTTCAAAATTTATCGCTGGAATAAAATTCAGAAATTTATTTCTATACATTTATGTTAAAAGGTCTTGCGAAGGCACGAAGGAGACGTAACTAAAGTATGACTGGGGCTAGGTAGGGGGAGACGTCAAATGAAAAGTTGCTTTTGCGGGAAAATGCTTTCCATTCCGCTCTAATCGTAGGGCATTCCAATCCAGAAAATAATCTTGTAAAGGAAGTGAGGCTTAAATGACCATTAAAAGATACCAGTAACCCATCTTTGAAGCCTGAATTCTTTAAAAATCGAAGTCTCTTGTGAAACCCTACGTAAAACGACTGACTACTTTGCAGATGAGTTAACGCGTTGAATATTTTACTTAAAGAAAAATTTAAGAAATGCTATTTCCTCACTCTTTTTAATGTTTCTTTCATTATATCTCATGAACTGTGTGTTATATAATGATATAATTTTGCAGGTAGATTCAGTGATGCATGCATGTACTGTGTGCAAAATGTGTTGCGCACTAAGTTATTACAAAAGAAATAATAAATTAAAACATCATGCGTGATGCTGACGTTTTACTTCATGAACAAGGGATGTATTATTTATAAACATTTTTCGTGTTATGATTTTTAGGGGGTTGTCACAAAGAAAAAAAATTGTAAAAGATTTGTACTGATGTATAGTATTTGTCTATAGTCGCTAACTGCTTTCACTCTCAAATACAGGATGCACATAATCATCGTAATTTGCGTGAGATGATTTTGACAGCTTCGAGAACTATACACAGGTTCTTGTCTTGTTAAACTTTCAGCATCAGATTATGTCTGTGAATGAGTAGTTAAGGTAGCTTTAATTTTTTTAAATTCTTTCAGTAATTATGTGAAATACTGAAAATTGGATTTTCGTTTTTTCTGCATGGAGGTAGACAGGAAACTTGCAAATGAATCTTGTGACCCTTTCAGCCGTTATACGAGGGCGCGCTGAAAAGTAACGCCTCAGAATTTTTTAAGCGGAAAATCTTAAATCTTCTTAAATGGAACATTAACGTTTTGCAGATTAATATTCTACAGATTCATTCTTCGCACCAACATATTTATTTATCAACGGAGGCACGCTTGTGACGAATACATGTCTCCCAACGAGAGATCGGTTTGATGATACCGTCATTGTAGAACGTTTGACATTGCTGACAGAGACATAAACTCACCTTTGCTTGCACCGCCCCATCACTATCAGTGTGAAGTCCTCGAAGGTGATCTGTAAGTCTTGGGAACAGACGAAAATCTGATGGGGCCAAGTAGTGACTCTATGGGGGATGATATTTGACAGTGAAGCCAAGACGTAGGATTCTTCCAGATGTGACAGCGCTCACGTGTTGTCTGACATTGTCATGCTGAACGAGAGAGTACGCCACGTGTGGATGAAGTCTTCATGTTTGAAACTCTGTTTCTCACCCACCGACATAGTTATGTTACAAAATGGTTCAAATGGCTCTGAGCACTATGGGACTCAACTGCTGAGGTCATTAGTCCCCTAGAACTTAGAACTAGTTAAACCTAACTAACCTAAGGACATCACAAACATCCATGCCCGAGACAGGATTCGAACCTGCGACCGTAGCGGTCTTGCGGTTTCAGACTGCAGCGCCTTTAACCGCACGGCCACTTCGGCCGGCTAGTTATGTTACACACCGCCATGTTACACGCTACGACTCGGAGCCCTCTAGTGGCAGAGAGCTGCTTACACGAGTATGTGGACATGAAGAATGCAGATGTAGAATGATAACAGCGTCTATTTTGTTTAAAAAGCTCTAACAGTTTCAGTAAAAAAATGTGGAAAGATTACTTTTCAGAATGCTCTCGTACATAGCTGCCGCATATAGTAAACAGAATAAAAAGTTCTCTGTTATAGTGTGTTCGGCTGTAGTTGAAAAAAAACCTAATATTCCGTTCCACTGAACAGATACCAATTTCTTCATAGCTCGAAGTAATGAAAGTTCTACTCGTATAACTGTGTTACAAATCGTGCAATATAATCCAGCATGGTAATTACATTCCATACGCAGCGGCCTTTCTAAGGACAAATGTGAAAAATGAAGACTCCAGTCGCGGCCATTGTGTGCCGGCGAGTATTATTCGCCGCCTCGTTCCGCGCCGGGGGCAGCGCGGCTACGGCAGGCAGCGGTCAGTCCATCCCTGGCCGCTTGGGGTCTCCACTAGACAGCCAGGCAGCCAGGCAGCCCCACTGGCTGAATACGGCGGCACGGAACGTAGCCGGGCGGCAGTCGGGAGCCGGGGGCCGGGAGCCAGCCATTCATCCTCCTTCCGTCCGGTCGACCGGCCGACGCTTCCCGAAGCCGCTTCTGATGAGGGAGGGATATTTCCAGGGCCGGTCGGCCGCTCAATATGCTCTACGCTGCGCTACGCTGCACACAGCGGCCAAAATCCCCGGTAGAGGGCGCGCTTCGAGCCTGCTGCTGGAATGGGGTGAGGAGGCTCGCAGCGGCGGGTCAGGGACACACGGCGACACGCAAAAAAGTGTCCATACTTGTTGGCATCGAGTACTTTCATCTCGGTAACGGTACTGTTTCACATTTTTAGTTTTACCACAAAAAGTGATCATGAAATTTTGGAACACCTCATTTACACTACATCACAATAAGTAAAATACCGAGAACATGTGGAGGAAACGAAATGAAACTTCTTGGTTTGAATGGTATGTGATGTTACTTTAAGGATTACACGTTGAAATCACATTTATAAAGAACAGATTAAGTTCACAGCATTGCCAGGGTACATACTTATGACAGTCTTCCACTAGTCCATCACCTGCTTCTCTCTTTCTATCCATTTCCTCTCACCACCCCAACTTCTGTGTCCATCTGACCACCCTCTCTCCCTGTCCACTTTCTCCAACTCCAATTCCCTGCCCATCTGCTCCTGTCCCTTTCTCTGTTCTCCACTTGCTGTTCCCTACTCTATATCCTCCTCTCCTCCATTACACCTCCTGCTTCCCTCTCTGCTTGTCCATCTCCTTTTTCCCTTCCTTCCCTTCTCTCTCTCCATCTCTCACTTCAGTTCTCTCCATCCCTTCTACCTCCTCCACTACAGCTCTTGCTCCAGTCTCTGCTTGTCCATCTCCTCCTTCCATTCTTTCTGCCCATCTCTTCCTTTAACTGTCTCTATCTCTTCCTCCAACCTTTCGCTGCCCATCTTCTTCTCTTCCCACTCTCTGTCCATTTCCTCCTCTTCCTTTTCTCTGCCTCTTTCCTCCTCTCTCTGTCCATACCCTTTCCCTCAGTCTGTGTCCACCTCCTCCTACCCTTTTCCTCCGCACTTCCACGCCCAGCTCTCTCCAAGTCATCACCTGCACCTCAGTAGGAAGTTCTTTGACGTCATCCCCACAGTATTTCTTTCCACATAGTATCCCGTGTACCAAATGTGGTTGAAATTGATCCGCGGCTTTAAGAGAAGCTTTCTATTAGTGGCTTTGCTAGATAGCTCGCGTCATATAGGTTTCACATAAATTAAACATATACCACACATATTTGTACAAGTATCTCACGTGTATCTGTATTGACATTCGCCCTGCAGTTTCATTTTCACTTAGCTCAATGCTTATGACGTCGTACCTCATGAACTATATGTCAAACAATGAAATGTCACACATACATCCATTGATATATGTGGATACTGCCTGCGAACTCTCTTGTGCATAGAACATGTAGTAAAGAAATAAAAAATTCCACACATCTCAGTGTTTATGAGGTATACCTCGTTACCTGTCTCTCGTACAACGATATATTTTTGTAGGTAAATTTAGCGTTTTCCGAATAGAGTTAGAAGTAAAAAACTAATAACTTAAAACGTTGCGAGTGATGTGACAGTTCATTGCGCATCTCAATGTTTAGGACGTCAAAACTCCTGAAATATGTGTCGTAAAATGATGTAATTTTACTAGTTCATTTACCGGTATGCATGAATGCTTTCTGCCAACTATGTCGCGAATACTGTTAGCGGTAAGGAAGTTTCACTGCATGAAATGCGAAACTCCAGCAAGAGAGAAACTTTTTTCTCTCATTATTGTGTTCAAGAAAAGTTTAGTAAAGGTTTTAAATTACGTGCGTAGTTTGTTACAGGTCATTAAGTGCTCTCATTCCCAAATACTGGGTGTATATAGTCTGGCTATTTCTGTGTCTCAAGACACGCTACCTTTTCACCCCCAACCATTTTGATAGGTAGCTCGCTCTTGCCCCCACAGTGATTCTTTCCAGACAGTAAGTGAAATGATTACAAGGTTTGGTTGATATAGTACGAGTGGTTCAGGAAAAGGTGTGGAACATACACACACACACAAACACACACACACACACACACACACACACACACACACACACATGCACACACTTACATACGTGAACCCACTTTTATAATATTTTAGGATTTGGCAACGTGAGCCCACTCATGAGATTGTTTGTAGATGGTTGTGTAGTGGAAAGGCTCTGGGATCACCAAATGAAGTATACCTCAACAGCAGTATACTATCAGAAAAAATGAGCTCTGTACAGTGAGAAAATACGCAATTAAGTACGATCCTTTAACTCCCTTTGAGTAAAATGACATTTAAGGAAACAGCAAAAATCGCCCCACATTGACAGATCACAGCGAAATAATTAAAATAATTCAAGTAGTAAGCCATTGCAATAAACGTGGGTAGCAGAGGATTACTGGTTGCAACGAAAAAGGTGAATTGAAAGTTACAGATCAACATCAACCAAATAATTATTTTTACTAACTGCAAATACGTCTTAAGGCACAGTGATAAATACACTCCTGGAAATGGAAAAAAGAACACATTGACACCGGTGTGTCAGACCCACCATACTTGCTCCGGACACTGCGAGAGGGCTGTACAAGCAATGATCACACGCACGGCACAGCGGACACACCAGGAACCGCGGTGTTGGCCGTCGAATGGCGCTAGCTGCGCAGCATTTGTGCACCGCCGCCGTCAGTGTCAGCCAGTTTGCCGTGGCATACGGAGCTCCATCGCAGTCTTTAACACTGGTAGCATGCCGCGACAGCGTGGACGTGAACCGTATGTGCAGTTGACGGACTTTGAGCGAGGGCGTATAGTGGGCATGCGGGAGGCCGGGTGGACGTACCGCCGAATTGCTCAACACGTGGGGCGTGAGGTCTCCACAGTACATCGATGTTGTCGCCAGTGGTCGGCGGAAGGTGCACGTGCCCGTCGACCTGGGACCGGACCGCAGCGACGCACGGATGCACGCCAAGACCGTAGGATCCTACGCAGTGCCGTAGGGGACCGCACCGCCACTTCCCAGCAAATTAGGGACACTGTTGCTCCTGGGGTATCGGCGAGGACCATTCGCAACCGTCTCCATGAAGCTGGGCTACGGTCCCGCACACCGTTAGGCCGTCTTCCGCTCACGCCCCAACATCGTGCAGCCCGCCTCCAGTGGTGTCGCGACAGGCGTGAATGGAGGGACGAATGGAGACGTGTCGTCTTCAGCGATGAGAGTCGCTTCTGCCTTGGTGCCAGTGATGGTCGTATGCGTGTTTGGCGCCGTGCAGGTGAGCGCCACAATCAGGACTGCATACGACCGAGGCACACAGGGCCAACACCCGGCATCATGGTGTGGGGAGCGATCTCCTACACTGGCCGTACACCACTGGTGATCGTCGAGGGGACACTGAATAGTGCACGGTACATCCAAGCCGTCATCGAACCCATCGTTCTACCATTCCTAGACCGGCAAGGGAACTTGCTGTTCCAACAGGACAATGCACGTCCGCATGTATCCCGTGCCACCCAACGTGCTCTAGAAGGTGTAAGTCAACTACCCTGGCCAGCAAGATCTCCGGATCTGTCCCCCATTGAGCATGTTTGGGACTGGATGAAGCGTCGTCTCACGCGGTCTGCACGTCCAGCACGAACGCTGGTCCAACTGAGGCGCATGGTGGAAATGGCATGGCAAGCCGTTCCACAGGACTACATCCAGCATCTCTACGATCGTCTCCATGGGAGAATAGCAGCCTGCATTGCCGCGAAAGGTGGATATACACTGTACTAGTGCCGACATTGTGCATGCTCTGTTGCCTGTGTCTATGTGCCTGTGGTTCTGTCAGTGTGATCATGTGATGTATCTGACCCCAGGAATGTGTCAATAAAGTTTCCCCTTCCTGGGACAATGAATTCACGGTGTTCTTATTTCAATTTCCAGGAGTGTATGTACCATGGGCAGTCCATTTCAAGTAATACAATCTCACACACAGTTTTCATTTAGAAACACCTGCCTCGGCAATAATGACAATTTATAGCAATATTGGCCAATCGTAAGTGAACGGAAACAAATTTAACAGCATTTACATCATATACGGGGTATCTGGATCAGGAGCCGGTGGCTATGTAACAACTTTACCGTTGCGGAGGGGCTTCAGGGTTTACATGAATTACATTCAACAACAAACTATTCTGTGGGATCATAAACTTCAACACTGACCGCCTTACCCCGCAATGCCCGACCAAAACATGAAGTAAAAGTTTTACTACAGGCTGCCTCTAGCCGCTGTTGCTTAGATTTACTTAAATGGGATTCATAAGAAATCGGTTGCATTAAATAATATACAATTTACACATAAAACGCCAGAGAAAAGCAACCGCTGAAATTCAGGGGTCACAGGAAACCAAAGTGCGGCTATAGCCAACCACATATACAGACGGAATTAACTAAGCCCGCTGGTCAGAATCGGAAAATAAATTAACATAATTAATACAAGGGAAAAACAGCAAAAATTGCTCATTTCACTCTCACTTACTTCATGTAGATAATGCTGATTTGAAAATGGGTTCCGACCCAAAACTAGTCATCAAGCAAAAAAAAAAAAAAAAGTGAAATTTGCAACTTTGGTTACCCTTCAGTTACCGAGCGCGCGTATCAATTATCTTCCTGATATGCTGAGACATGACACTAATTTCACTACAACTGTCAATTAATACTTGAGTTGCTATTCCATACACCTCAACTGATATCATAAATTCCTTACAACTTGTCGACTAATTACTTTTATCTTACCCAACAAGTCTTGGTCCACTTCCAGATCGTTCCACAAACCGTTATCTCTTTCAGCTAGTTTATTCGTTTTTTTTTTTTCAATTTTCCCCTATCCCTTTCCTCCCTTTGACACAATACATGTTTAACAATCGATGTATCTAAGGAATCGGCAGGTTTACTTTCGTTCTCAATATCATCTGAAAGTATCCCATCAATCTCGACTTCGTACAAACTGCAAACACCTCTTTCGCTTACTAATTTCATTCGGTCGTCAGAAGCTACGTACCCCTGCCGCATGTTAGTCTCTAGCTGTCTAATTAAATCTGTCGACTTTGACTGAATCGGGAGTGGCATCTGCAATATTACATTCACTCGCGCTTCACGTGTCCTCTCCTGCTCACTATATTCATCAGTATCATCATCATTACCCATTATACACTTATGAACTGCATATATATTGGACAGTATGTCTTCCAGATTGCTCACTCCCTCCACCTCACACACTTATAACCTCCACTACTCTTATATATTCCCACTGAATCTGATTTTCCTACTTCCATTCTTCTAACCCAACATACATTTTGCCTAACTGAATTTTTTGTCCTTGCCTAGTGATTCGACTCCATACGCTCCGGACTCGATGTCTCTTCGACAACACCTCTCATTTCATTCGCTGTCACATTTGATATACCTTGTCCACGAAATTCACTGCCTTTGCATTGATATTCATGCACATAGTTTCTTACTTTAACCTGTTCGCATTCACATGCTGTACTTTGCTGGCTACTGAGCACTCTATTATTTTTGATGCAGTAACATTGTTTGCTACGGCGGGGACGCGTACTGCTCTCCACACCAGTATCAACCATTACTGTTCTGGTTCTCCGTTTCCGGAACAGTGATTTTCGCACGTTCGTTTATTCTGATTTCCTCTTCTGTGACTGCCACCTCCTCCTCCTCTCCTACCTCTTTCCACGGGAGCTAATCTTACCTCATAATCATTTTTACGGTTATCGTTCTGGTTCTTGTGATTAAAGTTGTTCTTATGTGATGACTGTTGTTGTTTTCATTATCTCGGTACCAAGCATCAATGTCGTCTACTAGTTTTAGAAAAGAGGTTTTGTCATTTTCGCCCCAACACTCCATGGTAATTTTCAGCCCACTACTGTTAAAAAGTTCTTTTCCGACATCTGGCCTTTTACGTACTAGAATTTTTAAACAAGTCGTGGCAATAAAATTTCACATTTGTTCCTTGGCCTGGCCGGTATGAATAAGCTTGTGTACATTCTGAAATACTTCGTCCTTTTATCTACAAATCAGTATTGGTATTCTAACGTATTTCAATATTCTTCTAAGGTCCGGCAGCATTCCGCAGCGTGGACTACCCAACTACTCGCGACCCCAATGAATTTTGTTCAAGCAATGCCAATTCGATCCTCTTCAGATAATTCTGAAGGGATTGACTTTTCTGACCGCGTCCATAAAAATAACAGGATGGACTCCGCCTTTTGAGTTGGACCTTCCAGTTTCACAATTTACATTTTTGAGGTAAGCTCCTGCTGATTTTGTTGGTTTCGATCACAATCTAAAAAATTCTTTCTTTTTAAATTTCATCAGTCAGTCGTGTAACATCTGAGTTTTACCCTACATATCAGTGTTAATAGGAGATACGATTTTTTGTAATTTAGTCTCTGTCCCGTTTTTAACTTTCACGATCTGCCCCTTCAAAGTTTATACAGACCTATCTAGTTCGCTGGGACTTTTTTTGTGCTCGTCACTTGTTATTTTAATTTTCTGGTCTACTTTCATCATTAAATCCCCACGAATAGCATCAAGGTCTTCAGTTACTTTACCGCTAATTGCATCATACAGTTCTCCAGTTTACTTTATGGACCTACACTTCCGGATAATTGGGACAGTTGATGACATGTGTTACTAATATCCTTGTTGTCTGGGTAAAAGCATTTGTTCCGAAGAACAAATTAAATGCAAAAAATATGTTGCATCAGTCAGAATTGAATCATTATTGCGCTACTACTTCGAGTCTATATCAATCGAAGAATTTTTATAGATGATTTTTGTGCTTAGTAAAATTTTTGATAAATAGTAGATTTTTTTGTTTAGATTGTAATGATGAAAACGGTCGCCAGTTCACGGTGGGGGCGAATAATACTATGTAGTTGTTAATCAGTTTGCAAAAGTATTTACGTAATAATTAATACAAGACAATCAGGCCAGAATGAGCACAATAACATTGACTCGAACTCAGATACAAAATTGCAGTTAGCAACATGAAATAAACCTGATTGTAAAATCAATAAAGTAAATTGCTCTAAGCGTACGCACCTGACTACTAATTGTTTGGCACCCAGTTCGTGTAATAAATAGTTTCGTGCAGCCTACCATAATGCCTACTGTTAATATTTGTACCTTTGTAGTTGTTAAATAAATATTTTCTGTTCACCAGAATATGACTTAGTAGTGATTAACTTTCATTAAATAACTACTGTCTAACTTTTGCATAAAACTAGTATGGTACGTCTTTTGGAAATGAAAGCAGAAATTATTGATCAAAAAAAGAAATTAAAAGTTCTTATCCACAATAATCTTTAAAATCTCACTGAAATTACTTTTTCATAACCAATCAACGTCAATACTAGTTTTTAAGTGAAGATTCCCCTGAGCAACAAATCCCTAACTTTCCAGTCTCAATTACATTTTTAGATTTTGACAGGTTTCACTTTCTAAACGACTTATCAAAATGAAATTAGTTCAGCAATTTTAGTTTTTCTATCGCCAAAAGTGATACTTGGATTTTAATTAATAATGACCGAATAGGGGCCTATTTGGTTATGGTTATGGGTTAAGCATTTGTGAAACAGCGTTAATGTTAAGGTTGTAATCATCCACAAAGCGAAATTACTAAGTTGTCTGGCCTTGACACATTTCTAAATGTTAAAATTGGTCTGGTCTACTTTCAGCGATTGGCTGCTGGTGCTGTGAAAGGTAATAACCTCCAACAATGTACGTCAACAGGCTCTTCTTAGTGTCGCTTTGCAGTAAACAGTTTTTGGTTCACAGTGCTTTTCTTTCATATTAATTCTCTTTGTGCCCAGTGAACACCGTAACGCTCGCCGTGACGCTCACTTCCTCCAGTTTGGTACCTTGCAATGTGCTGCACTACACGCCGCTACCAACCACTACGTCTGAGCGCTTCTGTCAGAGTCTACTGGGCAAGAATTCGCACCAGACTCAACTGCACTATGCGCGTCCGCATCCACCAACAATGTTCCCTGCTTTACATATACTCTTTCACTGTGCATAATAGTAAATCGCCCTGACTAGATCAGCGCGTTTACTACATGTTATTACATATTTTTTTTAGCTATTGCATTTAACTTACATAATGGTAGTTATTCATAAGAAAATATTTTAAAAATAGTGGCAAAAGACATTACATAAAAATTACCCCGTTGCTTAAAATTACAGCATTAATGCTGTGAAGATTAGACACTACGTTGTTGTGTTACAAAGTGATGCAAACCGCGATGTTCTGGACCCAGTTTTCCACCCATCTACGTCTACATATGTATTACATGAGTATGCTGAGCACTGGTCATTGTTCTTATTCCGTGACTTCTAAGAAAAGAAAGCACCTTAAGCTCCTACTATTCCCAAAAATATTACTGTGCAGGTCTTAAGAAAATGATGCAGTGTATCGAAGAAACTTGGTTAGATCCCTGTTAAAGAATTTACGTCTCAGTTCCTGCAATAGATGGATATACATTACAGTACCCTAAATGTAATATCAGAGTTGGTTATTAGCTGAATTGTTGCCAGTCTTCTATGACACTGATGCAGATGGGACGCTAATATACGAGGAGGTAACCAAAAGAAAAAAAAATATTTTTTGAAGACTATATATTTCGAAATTGCTTATAAAAGAACATTGTCCCTTTTAAAATACTCTCCATTCCAACTAATACATTTGCCCCATAAATGTTTTCTCAGTTCGAAACATTTTTAGAAATGGCTGACGGTGTCTCCCTCGTTTTTCTCCTGACTTCTTCAACATTGTCAAATCTTTGTTCTGTCATGCCCCCTTTGCATGTGTGGGAATAAGGAAATGACGCTCTGAGGCAGGTTACGCGATAAAGGTGCGTGGGGCAGGGGAACCATGCAACTTTCGCCAAACACTGTCTAACAGAGGCAGCCATGTGTGCAGTTGTGTTGTCATGATGGAAGAACCAGTCTCCTGTCTGCCAGAAATCGGGTCTTTTTTGACAAACACTGTTTCTCAAGCTTCTTAAAACGTCTTAATAAAAGATTTCATTGACGGCCTGACTTGGCGGCACGAATTCTGAAAGAATTTCAGTCGATCCAGACAATTGATAGAAGTCTAGGACGAGGTTTGACATCAATCTATATGTCGGCATTTTTAAATCGAGCAAAGCAATACAACACTTGAGTTTTACTCATAGCGTCGCCTTCGTAAGCTGTGCCCAACATTAAGACAGTTTTAGCAGCGTTTTTACGGACTGGAAAACAAAATTTCACACCTGCATGTTCTTCGCTTAAAACAGTCATCACAGGAAACGAAAAAGCCGAACGGAGTGGCCGAGCGGTTCTAGACGCTTCAGTCTGGAACCGTGCGGCCGCTACGGTCGCAGGTTCGAATCATGCCTCGGGCATGGATGTTTGTGATGTCCTTAGGTTTGTTAGGTTTAAGTAGTTCTAAGTTCTAGATGACTGATGACATCGGCTGCTAAGACCTATAGTGCTCAGAGCAATTTCTTTTGAAACGAAACAAGAACAAAACAGCACTAGCAAAAACAGTCACTGCATACGAACAGAACAAGCCAGGTTGACAACACAGGCGCCACTGAACTAGCAATTACTTGCGCTATAAACGCCTGGCACTACCCATCCAATGTTCTTCAAATTCTTCCAGGGTACTCCCTTGTAAAAACGAAACTGCAAAAAAATGGGAATTTAAGATGGGACCTCGATAAACTGAAAGAACCAGAGGTTGTACAGAGTTTCAGGGAGAGCGTAAGGGAACAATTGACAGGAATGGGGGAAAGCAGTAGAAGAAGAATGGGTAGGTCTGAGGGGTGAAGAAGTAAAGGCAGCAGAGGATCAAGTAGGTAAAAAGACGAGGGCTAGTAGAACTCCTTGGGTAACAGAAGAAATATTGAACTTAATTGACGAAAGGAGAAAACATAAAAATGCAGTAAATGAAGCAGGCAAAAAGGAACACAGACGTCTCAAAAATGAGATCGACAGTAAGTGCAAACTGGCTAAGCAGGGATTGCTACAGGACAAATGTAAGGATGTAGAGACTTATCTCACTAGGGGTAAGATAGATACTGCCTACAGGAAAATTAAAGAGACCTTTGGAGAAAAGAGAAACACTTGTACGAATATCAAGAGCTCAGATAGAAACCCAGTTCTAAGCTAAGAAGGGAAAGCACAAAGGTGGAAGGAATATATAGAGGGTCTATACAAGAGCGATGTACTTGAGGAAAATATTATGGAAATGGAAGAGGATGTAGATGAAGATGAAATGGTAGATACGATACTGCGTGACGAGTTTGACAGAGCACTGAAAGACCTAAGTCCATTAGAACTACTGACAGCCTTGGGAGAGCCAGTCATGACAAAACTCTACCATCTGGTGAGCAAGATGTATGAGACAGGCGAAATACCCTCAGACTTCAAGAAGAATGTAATAATTCCAATCCTAAAGAAAGCAGGTGTTGACAGATGTGAAAATTACCGAACTATCGGTTTAATGTCACAGCTGCAAAATACTAACGCGAATTCTTTACAGACGAATGGAAAAACTAATAGAAGCAGACCTCGGGGAAGATCAGTTTGGATTCCGTAGAAATAATGAAACACGTCAGGCAATACTGACCTTACGACTTATCTTAGAAGGAAGATTAAGGAAAGGCAAACCTGCGTTTCTAGCATTTGTAGACTTAGAGAAAGCTTTTGACAATGATGACTGGAATACTCTCTTTCAAATTCTGAAGGTGGCAGGGATTAAATACAGGGAGCGAAAGGCTATTTACAATTTGTAAAGAAACCAGATGGCAGTTCGAGGGGCATGAAAGGGAAGCAGTGTTTGGGAAGGGAGTGAGGCAGGGTTGTAGCCTATCCCCGATGTTATTAAATCCGTATATTGAGCAAGCAGTAAAGGAAATAAAAGAAAAATTCGGAGTAGATATTAAAATTCATGGAGAAAAAATAAAAACTTTGAGGTTCACCGATGACATTGTAATTCTATCAGAGAGAGCAAAAGACTTGGAAGAGCAGTTGAACGGTATGGACAGTGTCTTGAAAGGAGGATATAAGATGAACATCAACAAAAGCAAAACGAGGATAATGTAATGTAGTCCAATTAAGTCGGGTGATGCTGAGGGAATTAGATTAGGAAATGAGGCACTTAAAGTAGTAAAGGAGTTTTGCTATTTGGGGAGCAAAGTAACTGGTGATGCTCGAAGTAGAGAAGACATAAAAAGTAGACGTGCAATGGCAAGGAAAGCGTTTCTGAAGAAGAGAAATTTGTTAACATCGAGTACAGATTTAAGTGTCAGGAAGTCGTTTCTGAAAGTATTTGTTTGGAGTGTAGCCATGTATGGGAGTGAAACATGGACGATAAATAGTTTGGACAAGAAGAGAAAAGAAGCTTTCGAAATGTGGTGCTACAGAAGAATGCTGAAGATTAGATGGGTAGACCACATAACTAATGATGAAGTATTGAATAGAAGGGACCGGTTAGTAGGACATGTTCTGAAGCATCAAGGGATCACAAATTTAGCATTGGAGGGCAGCGTGGAGGGTAATAATCGTTGAGGGAGACCAAGCGATGAATACACTAAGCAGATTCATAAGGATGTGGGTTGCAGTAAGTACTGGGAGATGAAGAAGCTTGCACAGGATAGGGTAGCATGGAGAGCTGCATCAATCCAGTCTCAGGACTGAAGACCACAACAACAACAAACCCCTTGTAAAATCTTCCTTACCTTTTTGTTTATCCTTTCATAAAAATATTGTCCAGTGTTGGGCTCCGTACAATAAATGATTCTCTTTCTCTACCCAAGCTCGAGTGAAACTATCGGTGAGAATCGGCTTGACGCCGAATTTTACTAACTGGAATATCAACTCTTATGGTTTTCATCTAAGACTGAGCCCAGACATTGTTGTATAATAAGGCTACGTCCATTCTCTTGCAATACAAAGCACTATGCAAATACGTTGTGGTTCTGAATAAGAAATCCTTCTCGTCCACGTCTAACTTTCGACATCATTTTACTTTCTTGACCACTGTCGGAAATTTCGTTTATATCCCAAAATCTCAATATGGATTCTAGACTTACTTCGTCACTTGTTGTTCGTGACTGCAATATGGAAGTAGTCAGTGTATTCCATTGGAGTCAAAACGCATAAAAAGAAACAATATTATCATGCCAGTTAGTACCACTTAGGTGCGAAACTCAATTTCTTACACTGCTAAGTTTAAGAAAGTATGAAGAAGTAAGTGCATTCAGAATCATTGGTAAACAATACAACACAACTGGATCTGTCAGCCTATCACTACTGAAAATCAGTCATTTCTAAGCCCATTTGATTGCAGGAACAATCAAAGCTAATGTGATTGCGACTGACGGTGTGCCTCTCCTTTTATTACAAACAACTGTCTGTAAGGAATGAGTTTCACCAAGGTTGAACCACTCAACTTGCATAGGAAACGTTATGTACATGGATCCATAATGACGATACGTCTTGTACAACGACATGTGGTACATGATGAGTGGCACTATCATTAGAAAGCTCATTGGATACAGCCATCATAGTTTACCACTGTGTATATAAACATAATTAAAAAATTACAGATTCCATCATAGTTGTTTAATCGTGGTCAAGCTGTCACAATGAAACGGCTCATTTTACAGTTTCCACTACCAATGTTCCATAAAGTCTTTACTACAGTCAACTTCAAAAAATTATTATTATGTAGAACAACTTTGATAGTATTTGGAATGTTAATAATGGCTCACAATTGGAAGTATTTTCAAGAAATTAGAGAGACACGGAAGAAAAATATATTATGTAGTGGCTGTGCCAGGAGGTGCCGTATTGAAACTCTGAGAGAACTTTCCACATGATTTGTTTCCGCTACAGTGCCCCGTTCACCTCGGTCCGCTTCAGTGGGGTCGTGGAACGCTGAGGCCACCGCCGCAGCGATCCAGTGCAATGCGCTGCTGTGTGTCGATCTTGTAGGACTGCACTGTCAGAGCTGGTGCGGGAGCCGGATCATCGGTCTTCTTCCCCGTTGACTCGATGCTGCTCCACTGGGAGCCGGCGACCGGCTCACTGCTTCCTCCCTCTCTGGCATAGCTGTGATCAAGGCGACCACGCGTGCCTGCAATCCGGCGACCGAATCTGCGGCCCTCGCGTTGGGAGGGCTCTGGTTTGTGCTGGAGGCCAGGACGAAACGGCTCTGAGCACTATGGGACTTAACATCTATGGTCATCAGTCCCCTATAACTTAGAACTACTTAAACCTAACTAACCTAAGGACATCACACAACACCCAGCCATCACGAGGCAGAGAAAATCCCTGACCCAGCCGGGAATCGAACCCGGGAACCTGGGCGCGGGAAGCGAGAACGCCTACCGCACGACCACGAGCTGCGGACAGACCTGGACGACTGCCCGCAGTATCGAGCCGTGGGGTGGCCCGCTGCTGGCTGGCTTGTTACGGACCTCGCATCGGCGTCAGAGGGTAAAACCAGCGACCCGCCATGCACCGGAATGCTGGCGCCCCATGTGCTGCTGCGTGTAGCTGGTGTTGTGAAACGGCCCGCCATCCAGGAGAGCTGCCACACTTGAGTCTATGTGATTGCCGTAAGCTTAGTGACAACAGTGCATCCCAATTTAAGTTATACAATATAGCACTGAAGATGGTCACTCAGTGACAGAAAATCGATTTTGCAATAGTAAAAAATATACGACCAATGCTGTCTCTTTTTTCAAGTACACTTGAATTAATTTCGTTAGAAAATGGCACCTATTTATACTCGGCTGTGCGCCTCTGTTTTGCCAAGCGTGCCGCTTCGTGTCACAGACGCATAGCACTTAGGTTCGCCAGTGGTCACCTTCTGGCTGTGAGTGCACCATGAAAACTGCTGTGTGCGCCTTCTCCGGCAGTTCTACGCCCCTATGTGCTATATTTGCCTTTGCAACTGCTGGTAGGCGTAACTCACTGCAGTCTGGCCTGCACTGGCTGTAGCCTGTGCTCAGGATAGTGCACAAAACTAACCTTCCCTATCCCAAAAGGTGGTGCCGCTACATTATTCCCTTGTTCGGAAAGACCCAGTTCCCGGGTCGACTCTTAACTACTTCTTAACTTATTTGGGTCGGGACCTATGGCATATTTCCTTACTATTAGAAAACTTAAATGTGGCCTAGTGCCCCTTAAACCATGACATGAAACAAAACGTAAAAATTCCCTAGTGGACGACCACTGCTCGATCAACCCCTTACCTACTCATCTCACGCTCTCGGTATCCAATCCACTGGGTCTTGGACTACCCTTGTTTCTCTTTTGGAATTAGCTCTCCGCCTGATCAGAAAGAAAATAACACATAACAAAGTTAAGGATGCGATGACACTTGGCACAGAGGTGCTCAAAATGATCATTATTTGCCGTTGCCTTTCCCTATACTGAGCAACGTGTTCCACAAGCTGTTCAGCTGATACGTGCACCTTTTGCTCTAAAGTGAACTGATTTCCCGACCTCAACAGACCTGACTCCACAGTGTAATTTAGCAAGGTCAGATTCTGCCTTGGCAAAAGCTCTAAAGAGGCTTCTGGCCAGTACAGATGTGGCTGCGTTACATTCAACTGCGTGACTCCTGAAATTGATGCTGGCAGATGAAAGCTTGGTCCTATTATGTTACAGTTGGTTCCATTGATTAAATTTCTGCTCCCCTCGATCTCTATACGTTTCGCTTCTGCAAATACTACCCGCTCAAAACAACTTGCTACTACTACCAAACTCTCGTAGGTGGAGAAGATCCAATGTGTACCGACCCATTGAAAGCTCAGTTTTGGTTCCAAGATGTCCCTTGGACAGTCTATTCCTTTCCGCCCTAGCTAAAAATAACGGCACAGTGCTCGTGTCCCATATTTGTAGCTTCACAGATTTTCCTCCAACATTTCCTATTTTTTATCCAACCTCATCACTACTTTCGTCCTTAAATTTACATTATAAGAACTAGTGAAATAAACACGACTTTCCTGACCGAGGACTGTCCATAACTAAAAAATTTTACAGGAAATCGTACGAATCTGACATCTTTCAGCACATATTTATTACGGCTTTGCCGCAAAATTTACTCCAACGCATTTATTTCTCCAGAATTGCTATTGGTTTCACCTCCAACAACACTCCACATACGTAAGACACCACACTTCCCTTTTCAGTGACCCGAGGACAGGGATCACCATCACCCTTCCTCCCTCTTCAAAAAGACTGCTGCCCCTAGCAGGCTCACACTACTCGGAAACACATACAACATATGAAAATACAATGCCTAATTACTCTACCCAAACCCAATGATACATGACACGAAAAAAAAAAAAAAACTACAAATACCCTACTGCTTTCTGGATCGCAAAGCATACAGTAATTCATGCTGTATCTTCCTGGTTTTCTCTGTGCTTAGCACCTCTCTTCACTCTTTCTTCCTCTTTCCTTCCGGTGACACGGCTGGAATCACATCCGGGCAACCCTTCAATGGCCGTAATCGCCATATCTGTACTATCGTCGTTCTACTTGGCAGCTGAAGCTTAACATTAACGGGAGATGTGGTTTCAACAATTTGATATGGCCTTTGATATCTCATGAGGAACTTCTTCATGTTCCTTTTTTCCATGTAGGGGCTGGACAGCTTTACCCATTGCCCCACTCTATACTGCGGTAAACTTCCTTTCCGCTTTGCTGCCTCTTCCCCCCCTTTCCAAAGCCTTTCTATTCTCCTTTTGTACTCGTTTCGAAACATATCGAATTGTCCTTGTGAGCTTACGTGCAGATTCACCGGTCCTTCCTTTCTGTAGCTTCACTAAATCAAACGGCGATGACATATTTCGCCCGTACACTGCCTCATATGGAGACAAACCGGTATTTGTATGGACTTTTGCATTGTATGTGCACACAATATGCTTCAAATACTCGTATCACTGATGGTGATGAGAATCCACATAAAATCTCAGCGTCTTCCCGATTGTTCTGTGTACTCGTTCTGTCCTTCCGTTGGGCTGTGGATGCGATGCGCTCGTCCTCAACATCTTTACGTCCAACAATTTACACAGCTCCTTCATTGAATCCGACATGAAGTTGGTGCCTTGGTCAGTAATTATTGTCTCTGGTACACCAAACTTCAAAAACCAGTTCATTACTAATGCTTGCACGACTACTGCTGCCTGTTGATGTGGCCTAGCCACCATCTCCACATACCTCGAAAAATGGTCTATTGTTGTCATAAGGAATCTGTTCCCCGACTGTGTTCGCCTGAAAGGTTCTAAGACGTCAACCAAGAGCATAGAGAATGGAAAGGTCGCTTCTGGCAATCGTTGTAGCTGTATCTGTTTCCAGCTCTCTGCTCACATGGTATACAATTCTTGTCATACTGATCCACATCCACTTTCCCATTTCTTCACCAATACCTCTCCGCGCCTCTCCTATTCGTCGCTCTACACCCTCCATGACCAGACATCACGTGATCATGTGCTTCCTTTAAAACTTCATCCCTCAGGTTCGCTGGCACTACTACCCTTGGCCCCAACTTCGTTTCCCTGCACTGAAGACCGTCGTACATATTAAACTGTGGCTGTGTCCGATACAATTTACAATCGTTTTCCGCGCCCTGTGATTTTTGCCATACTGCTAGGTCATAACCTATGACTTCAGCATTCACTACCTTCCTACTTAGTGCATCCGCATTACCGTGCTTCTTCCCAGGCTTGTGCACCACCTCGTAGTCGAATTCACTAAGCCTCACAGCCCATCTAGCGAGTGGACGGATCCTTCAATCCCAACAACCACTTCAATGCCGCATGATCTATCACTACCCGAAATCTTCTCCCATATAAATAACAATTAATAATGTTATTCCATCGATTATGCTAAGTATCTCCCGCTCTGTTGCTGAGTAATTCATCTTCTGCATTCAACTACCTAGACGCATAGGCTACAGGATGTTCTTTGCCATCAATTTCCCAACAACACACCCAACTGCTTGATTCGATGCATGGCATGCTAGTACAAACTCCTTTTCAAAGTCTGGAAACAGAAGAACCGGACTTGATGTTAACACTTCTTTCAGTTTGTCAAACGCTTTCTGACACTCTTCTGTCAACTCAAAGTTCACACCCTTCCATAACAATCGTGTCAACGGTTGTGCTAAATCTGCTAAATCCTTCACGAACTTTCTACAGAAATTGCAAATTTCGAGGGGTGAACTTCATCTTGGTAAAAGGTAGATTGTGGTCTGGTTCCTCATTTCTTCCTCTCTTAACCTTACGTTTCACGGTTTCCTTCAGATTTTTCGTTCATATCGCTACGTTGTCCACTTTGAATTCCCAAGTAAATTTATTTCGTGATTTACAGGTTGTCTTTCTCAAGCCCTGATACCGGCCGCACGCGGAACCCTTTCGGTGTGTAGGGAGAAAGGCAAAGATCTCCCTTAAGCACGCACAGGCGAATATCGTGGCGTCCGGCGGCACCACGCCTGTGGCAAGCGTATTGGCACCAGGAACTACCCAGCATAACATTTCGGAAAATAGGACTTTTTCCACGAAATTGGTCGCCACTCAAGTGACTGCCATTCCCAGCGTTTTAGGTACGGTGGATGACTTCTGCGGAATAATTGCTGAACTGCCATTCACTCAGCTCCACTACTTTCCAGCGAAAAAAATTGAAAAATTTTCCACCCCCCAGCAAAAGTACCATGTCTGAGACTAGAGCTCAGGACTAGGCATACTTGTATGATACTGACAAGATCTGAATCCGTTCACCCGCACGGCGAACAGTCACTCTTCATACTATCATGGAAAATATTATGACATACAGAAAGTATTGAACACCCGAATTTAAACAGGTGGGGCCCTATTAAGTATGATATATTGGTAGTTAGTACCATTGCTCATATGGACATAATAAAAAAAAATATTTCGTTAACCTATGGACTGAAACCGAACGTCACAATAAGATCCAGCTTACTATTAAGACGCATTAACTTGATTCAGCTCATTGAAGAGACAGTGTAAATAATTATAAAGTGCACAATGGTTCAAGTGAATCATTAAACACACACAATAATACCTTGCCACAAGTTGGCGGAACTGGAATTAAAATGGCAGAGTTAGCTATGTTCACTTAAACTGCCAATGAGTGCTGAAGTAATCAAAATATTTAAGAAACTATAGAGAAAAATACACATGAGTACCTGTTCCCTAGCTTAAGTGTATGTTGAATTCAACTAGCTGACTGCATGAGTTAACTCAGAATAGGAAAACTAACTGGAAACATACGACTTCGTCGTCCCTTGTCAAGCCATTTGCAAAAAGTCCATGCTTGTCATTATCTTAACACTCAGGTGCAGAGGAGGGCTGCAGTGGTAGCCAAGGGTTACAAATTCAGCCCAGGCATCTATGATCAGCTCTAGGACGAAATCTGTCCTAGTTCTGTCAGCAGTTCTAAGGCGAAGCCATCTCTCTCTCTCTGACAGTCCAAGGCATGGTGTGTATATGTTCTCCTCCTACAATCTTCCTCGTCATTCTCATTAGCCAATAGTTATTGACCTTCCGAGTTCCGAACAATGAAAAATTTACAAACATAGCAACAGTCTTCCTTCACCTGAAGGATCCGCTGTAATTAACCAGTGACAAACATTTCTCTTTTCGAATGGGACAGACAGCACATATTCTCTCTCACTGTGACAGTGGATTCATCTTGTGGCCAATGATAGCAGATACATTCGCAAGTCTTCATCCCCACTATCAGTTACTTCTGGGCTCCTTTGGATTAAACAGAGTGTTGTCGCCTTGGGTGCCTTCTGTTTTCCAGTCCCCTAATACTGCTTCTTACAACTGCAGTTTACCTGCGATACGAGGCCTCCTGCACTCTGGAAAGCTCCAATCGGAACACGGGACACCGTCTCTGACAGCACCCATCTTTTCAGTATGTGCGTGGCCGCAACTCTTTCAGCGAGGAACTGTTTTAAAAGGCGCTTGCCGTTGTACGTTGCTCCCACTGTCAGACAATGTGTCCAGCTTACAGGAAAACAGCCGCGCGGAGTGGCCGCGCGGTTAAAGGCGTCACGTGACGGATTGCGCGGCCCCTCCCGCCGGAGGTTCGAGTCCTCCCTCGGGCATGGCTATGTGCGTTGTTCTTAGCATAGGTTAGTTTAAGATAGTTTAAGTAATGTGTGAGTCTAGGGACCGAAGATCTCAGCAGTTTGGTACCTTAATAATTTACACACATTTGAACATTTTGAACAGAAAAACGTTGCACATACCCTTCACCGTATAGAAATGAAATGAAGAAGTACCTACTAGCCTCCCAGACACTTGTGTTTTTCTCAGTTGCTATTAATTTGAACTGATTTAGAAGTCTAATTTGAATATTGGGTTAATCTTTAGGTTATGGAGCGATTTTGGGAAAAACTGTCCCGACGCACAAGTTCACAAAGTAATTTATTGGGAAATCGTAAAAGAGGTGAAACCAAATTTGAAGGGATATGTGAGGGTCATGTTACACTGTGAATGAGTTTCTCGGTTTCCTGGACATAGAGTGTGTCAATGGCCTTTCTTCGACATCATCATCGCGCACGTCTCTGCGGCTTGATCAAATAATTGTGAGGATCTCATTTCAGCTCGGCACTACAGCGCAGTCTGTCCATATACTGTCAGAATCACTACGAAACTGCGTGCAGTTTAAACGTCTTGCCCACGTGAACAATATTGTCTCTGGTACTTTGTAGTACGTTGGTTGCTGTTGGGGCATTTCACTCGCGCTCTGTGGTGCACAAGTTATGCATACCACAGCAAAACTGTGTTTGTAGGAAGCATGGAACACGTATTCCGTTCTGACCAAGCGCCATTCTTGTTGTGCTATGGTCTTAGCGTGATTCAACACGTTTGTCTTACTTTATGAAGTCCAGTCGTAATGTACAACATTTAAAAAAACACCTTCAGCAATTGCTGTAGTGCTATGTGTGTAAGGATGTAACAAGTGTATGAGACTCATTTATGAAAAAATGTTGTTCTATAGTTAATAGATGTAAGCGCTTCAAGAAGTTGGATATATGCCTTCCATTATATTGCAGAAAGACTTGGCAGGAATATAGCCACTGTACACAATTGCTGGCACCGGTTGTTACGGGAAGGTTGGACTGCTAGAAGAACAGGTTCAGGGCAACCACGTGGCAGTGGCGAAAGCGAATACCACCGTGTTCGGCGTATTGTTCTGCCGCATCGTACTGCATATGCTGTAGCAACTCGACCAGCAGTCGGAACCACAGAGATACCACGAACATTTACAAATCGGTTACTTCAGGGACAGCTCCGAGCCAGACGCTCTGTAACCTACATTCCATTTGCGGCTTCAGTGGTGTCGAGGAAGAGCTTACTTGAGCGCGGAGTGGAGGTATATTGCGTTTTCTGATGGAAGCTGGTTGTGCCTCGGTGCCAACGAAGGCCACATGTCGGTTATAATGAGGTGATTTGAGCTCCTGTATCCTAGCTCTCTGTAGCCTGGACACACTGGACCTAAATCTCGAGTTATGCATCTGTGTGTCAGTCTGCTTATTCGACCTGTTGTACTGCCACTAGTGAACAGATTACGGTGGGTGTTTTCCAGGAGGATAATGCTCACCCACATACCACAGTTGTAACCCAAAATGCTCTACAGAGTGTCGACATGTTACCTTGGCCTGCTAGATCATCAGATCTATCTAGAACGAATGGGATGTCATCAGACGACAATTCCATCGTCATCCACAACCAGCACTGACTATGTATCGATCGATCTTGCTGCATGGACCTCATTTCACAGACTGACTGCTTGCAGTCACCTTTGATCTTGCAATGTTAATAACATAAATATATTTCCTACACAAATGTATTCCTGAAATTTCATTATTCTACATTAATTATTTTTAGGTACTGTGATCTTCTCTCATCGCTGTATTTGTGTTTTGAGATAGTATACTAGATAAGTTTGTTTAGATTATGATGAGATGAAAGTTACGTGACTAATGGAATTACTGGCGATTATCTGTTCTAACGAGCAAATGAAGTAAACATAACGCCTATAAACTTGTCTGGGCGCTAGCAGTGTAACTTGTCTAAGGAAGCGCTGATGTGGCCGAACAGACGCATATTGCAGACGAAATGCACAGAAACAAAGACGGTTACCCTTGGCTATCTAGTGTTAGATGTGTTCCAACAGTACCGAAGTGAACTGGAATGACCAATACTCATATGGAAACATGTCAGTAGGCCGCCATTCGAGGCTTTCACACTGCACAATCTGCCCTCAAAGACCATCCGTGAGGGCATCTGCAGTTCCTGTAAGTGACCTTGGAAGCTGTAGAAGTCGTTTGGCCGTCTCAGCAATGGCGTGCGGTGGCTTGTAGCCGCCTCTTTGTGTAGGAGCACGTAAATGCGGTTAATTACTGCTCTGCGGAAGCCGCCCCGTCTGGGGGTGGGATACAACCGGTGCAGGGTGGCAGGCGGTCTTTAAGTCTGGCTGCGGTTGGCGGGGGTGGGGGCGGTGGTGGAGGGTGCGCCGCTTTCTTGCGCGCCCCACTAGACCAGCCATTTCAGCGCTGCTCCTGCTGCCGCAGTTTCTTCTCCGTCTGTTTCGTGTTTTCCACGGCTGTCGTTTATTAATGCCGGACGGAATAAACCTTTTTGACTCCAACTTGCGGTAAACGGCGTTAATTACGTCTGACGGATTGTCTTCAGGAAGATTTTCGCCTAACGTAACAAAACGGCTTATCCACAAAGGTGGCTCTCGGCATCGAAGGAGGTCACGACTTTTATTAAAGCAAACAACATCTTTAGACGAAATAATTCCATGGAGGGACCCAACCTTTCACAGACGAGCGAAATCAGATACTATGCAGTGCCCGTGTCGATTATTAGAACCTTACTAAACTTCACTTCGAAAAAACATTCCTTTTCTAAAAAAAAAAAAAAAGGATGACTGTGTGATAAGACACCAATGGTCTTCTTAAATATCCCCCAAGTCTAACTTTTCTAATAATTCCTTTTTTGAAAGTAAGTAAGAAAATTTGTGCATATCAGAAGTGAAAAAAAAAAAAACAAAAAAAACAGTACTCCCAGAAGAAATACAGACAACATTTAGTGAATAAGAAATTGATCTCTCGTCTCTGATAGAAGTAACAAAGATAATCATGTCACTAAAAGGTGAACATATAAACAATGGACAGTAACTCCAAAAAGATAATAGAATGATGTGATTCCTTAACATGTAATATTCTTAGTCATTTATGTAATGCATCATTAAATCAGGGAGTTTTCCTAGTAAGACTGATACATGATATTGACAGGCTTCTCTGTAAAAAAGGATGACCTCTTAGACGTTAGTAACTGCCTCCCAGGGTCACTACTTACACTGCTTTCCAAAATGTTCGGCCGGCTAGTGTGGCCGAGCGGTTCTAGGCGCTTCAGTCTGGAACCGAGTGACCGCTACGGTCGCAGGTTCGAATCCTGCCTCGGGCTTGGGTGTGTGTGATGTCCTTAGGTTAGTTAGGTTTAAGTAGTTATAGGGGACAGATGACCTCAGATGCTAAGTCCCGTAGTGCTCAGAGCCATTTGAACCAAAATGTTCGACAACTTGTACTTCAGGGTTGTCACCCACCAGTGTAGATTTTATACGTCCATCCTCGAGCGTGAAGGTTTCAGGGACTTTGGCCGTCCACTTACGTAGTAAAATAGAACACCTACAGCCGTCCTTTCATTGTTAATTATTGTAAAGCTACCAGTTTCGGTGGTTTAGTACATCATCTTCAGCGTCAGTTAAGGACTGAAGATGGTGTTCTGAATCACCGAAACGGGTAGCCATATAGTAGATAACATCTAAAGCATGGCTGTAGCTGTCCGATTTTATTACATCTGTGTAGGAGTGAGACACTTAGCCAATCACAGTTTGCATTTCGAAAGGGCCATTCTACTGAGTTACCTGTTCATATATTTACTGAGCACATTCTGAAATCTCTTGAAAAAAATTTCACGAAATGGAATAATCTGTGGCTGATTTAAGGGATTTGGTTGTGTCAGTCATAATATTCTGTAACAGGAGTCAAATTTTTATCGAATACATAGTTCAGGAAATATCTGGTTTGGTTCTTATTTAAGAGACAGTATGCAGAAAGTTATCCTGGTCTGCTCAAGTAATAGAAAGCGGAACGACACACCATCTATATTGAAGAAGTTACAGGGTTCTGTCATTGCTCCACAACTATCCATGGCACCGAGCGAGGTGGCGCAGTGGTTAGCACACTGGACTCGCATTCGGGAGAACGACGGTTCAATCCCGTCTCCGGCCATCCTGATTTAGGTTTTCCGTGATTTCCCTAAATCGCTTCAGGCAAATGCCGGGATGGTTCCTTTGAAAGGGCACGGCCGATTTCCTTCCCCATCCTTCCCTCACCCGAGCTTGCGCTCCGTCTCTAATGACCTCGTTGTCGACGGGACGTTAAACACTAAGCTCCTCCTCCCTCCTCCAACTATCCACGTATTATGTTAATAATCTGCCATGTAATTTGAAACAGGAGGCAAAATTAGTCCTATTTGCAGGTGATACCAGCAATAAATAATAAAGAGCGAGTAAGTGATGAAAATTAAACAGGCAAAGGCATATATTAGAGCTGCTAGTTTCAGCTACATTTGCCGTAAGAATAATTTGCAACTTTGAGGATATGAGAGTCTAAGTAAACTTACATTGTAGCAAATAAGAAGCTGGTATAGGCATGCATTCAAATACAGAGATATGTGAACCGGCAGAAAACGGCGCTGCGGTCGGCAACGCCTATATAAGGCAACAGGTGTCTGGTGCAGTTGTTAGATTGGTTACTGCTGCCACAATAGCAGGTTATCAACATATAAGTCAATTTCATCGTGGTTTTATAGCCGGCGCACGAGAGATGGGACACGGCATCTCCGAGGTAGCGATAAAGTGGGGACTTTCCCGTAAGACCAATTCACGAGTGTGCCGTGAATATCAGAAATCCGGTAAAACATCAAATCTCCGACATCACTGCGGTTGGAGAAAGATCCTGCAAGAACGAGACCAATGACAACGGAAGAGAATCGGTCAACGTAAAAAAACTGCAACCCTTCAGCAGATTGTTGCAGATGTCAATGCTGGGCCATCACCAAGTGTCATTGTGCGAACCATACAACGAAACACCATCGATATGGACTTACGGAGCTGAATGCTCACTCGTGTACCCTCAATGACTGCACGACACAAAGCCTTACATCTCCCGTGGGCTCGTCAACACCAATATTGGACTGTTGATGACTGGAAACATGTTTCAAGTTGTATAGAGCGGATGACCATATACGGGTATGGAGACAATCTCATATATCCACGGACCCTGCATGTCAGCAGAGGCCTGTTCAATCTGGTGAAGGCTCTGTAATGGTGTGGGGCGCTTGCAGTTGGAGCGATATGGGATCCCTGACACGTCTTGATACGACTCTGACATGTGACACACACGCAAGCATCGTGTCTGATCACCTGCACCCTTTTATGTCCATTGTGCGCTCCGACGGATTTAGGCAATTCCAGCAGGACAATGGAACACTACACACGTCCATAACTGCTACAGTTGCTCCAGGAACACTCTTTTGAATTTAAACACTTCCGCTGGCAAGCAAACTCAACAGACATGAACATTATTGAGCATATCTGGGATGCCTTGCAATGTGCTGTTCAGAAGAGATCTCAATCCCCTCGTACTGTTGCGGAAGTATGGATTGCCCTGCAGAATTCATTGTGTCAGTTCCCTCCAGCATTACTTCAGACATTAGTCGAGTCCATGCCAGATCGTTTTGCGGCACTTCTCCGTGCTCGCGGGGGCTCTACAACATCTTAGGCAGGTGTACCAGCTTCTCTGGCTCTTCAGTGTATTTCGCAATTTTACATTCACTGAACAAGTATTCATATATTGTTGTTGTTGTGGTCTTCAGTCCTGAGACTGGTTTGATGCAGCTCTCCATGCTACTCTATCGTGTGCAACCTTCTTCATCTCCCAGTACCTACTGCAACCTACATCCTTCTGAATCTGCTTAGTGTATTGATCTCTTGGTCTCCCTCTACGATTTTTACCCTACACGCTGCCCTCCAATGCTTAATTTGTGATCCCTTGATGCCTCAGAACAAGTCCTACTAACCGGTCCCATCTTTTTGTCAAGTTGTGCCACATACTCCTCTTCTCCCCAATTCTATTCAATACTTCATCATTAGTTACGTGATCTACCCACCTTATCTTCAGCATTCTTCTGTAGCACCACATTTCGAAAGCTTCTATTCTCTTCTTGTCCAAACTGGTTATCGTCCATGTATCACTTCCATACATGGCTACACTCCATACAAATACTTTCAGAAACGACTTCCTGACACTTAAATCTATACTCGATGTTAACAAATTTCTCTTCTTCAAAAACGATTTCCTTGCCATTGCCAGTCTACATTTTATATCCTCTCTACTTCGACAATCATCAGTTATTTTGCTCCCTAAATAGCAAAACTCCTTTACTACTTTAAGTGTCTCATTTCCTAATCTAATCCCCTCAGCATCACCCGATTTAATTTGACTACATTCCATTATCCTCGTTTTGCTTTTGTTGATGTTCATCTTATATCCTCCTTTCAAGACACTGTCCACTCCGTTCAACTGCTCTTCCAAGTTCTTTGCTGTCTCTGACAGAATTACAATGTCATCGGCGAACCTCAAAGTTTTTACTTCTTCTCCATGAATTTTAATACCTACTCCGAATTTTTTTGTTTCCTTTACTGCTTGCTCAATATACAGATTGAATAACATCGGGTAGAGGCTACAACCCTGTCTCACTCCTTTCCCAACCACTGCTTCCCTTTCATGCCCCTCGAATCTTATAACTGCCATCTTGTTTCTGTACAAATTGTAAATAGCCTTTCACTTCCTGTATTTCACCCCAGCCACCTTCAGAATTTGAAAGAGAGTATTCCAGTTAACGTTGTCAAAAGCTTTCTCTAAGTCTACAAATGCTAGAAACGTAGGTTTGCCTTTTCTTAATCTTTCTTCTAAGATAAGTCGTAAGGTCAGTATTGCCTCACGTGTTCCAGTGTTTCTACGGAATCCAAACTGATCTTCCCCGAGGTTGGCTTCTACTAGTTTTTCCATTCGTCTGTAAAGAATTCGTGTTAGTATTTTCCAGCTGTGACTTATTAAACCGATAGTTCGGTAATTCTCTCAACACCTGCTTTCTTTGGGATTGGAATTGTTATATTATTCTTGAAGTCTGAGGGTATTTCGCCTGTTTCATACATCTTGCTCACCAGATGGTAGATTTTTGTCAGGACTGGCTCTCCCAAGGCTGTCAGTAGTTCCAATGGAATGTTGTCTACTCCGGGGGCCTTGTTTCGACTCAGGTCTTTCAGTGCTCTGTCAAACTCTTCACGCAGTATCATATCTTCCATTTCATCTTCATCTACATCCTCTTCCATTTCCATTAAATTGTCCTCAAGTACATCGCCCTTGTATAGACCCTCTATATACTCCTTCCACCTTTCTGCTTTCCCTTCATTGCTTAGAACTGGGTTTCCATCTGAGCTCTTGATATTCATACAAGTCGTTCTCTTATCTCCAAAGGTCTCTTTAATTTTCCTGTAGGCAGTATCTTTCTTACCCCTAGTGAGATAGGCCTCTACATCCTTACATTTGTCCTCTAGCCATCCCTGCTTAGCCATTTTGCACTTCCTGTCGATCTCATTTTTGAGACGTTTGTATTCCTTTTTGCCTGCTTAATTTACTGCATTTTTATATTTTCTCCTTTCATCAATTAAATTCAATATTTCTTCTGTTACCCAAGGATTTCTACTAGCTCTCGTCTTTTTACCTACTTGTTCCTCTGCTGCCTTCACTACTTCATCCCTCAAAGCTACCCATTCTTCTTCTACTGTATTTCTTTCCCCCATTCCTGTCAATTGTTCCCTTACGCTCTCCCTGTACAACCTCTGGTTCTTTCAATTTATCCAGGTCCCATCTCCTTAAATTCCCACCTTTTTGCAGTTTCTTCAGTTTTAATCTACAGGTCATAACCAATAGATTGTGGTCAGAGTCCACATCTGCCCCTGGAAATGTCTTACAATTTAAAACCTGGTTCCTAAATCTCTGTCTTACCATTATATAATCTATCTGATACCTTTTAGTATCTCCAGGGTTCTTCCATGTATACAACCTTCTATCATGATTCTTAAACCAAGTGTTAGCTATGATTAAGTCATGCTCTGTGCAAAATTCTACCAGGCAGCTTCCTCTTTCATTTCTAAGCCCCAATCCATATTCACATATTCACCTACTACGTTTCCTTCTCTCCCTTTTCCTACACTCGAATTCCTGTCACCCATGACTATTAAATTTTCGTCTCCCTTCACTATCTGAATAATTTCTTTTATCTCGTCATACATTTCATCAATTTCTTCATCATCTGCAGTGCTAGTTGGCATATAAACTTGTACTACTTTAGTAGGTATGGTCTTTGTGTCTATCTTGGCCACAATAATGCGTTCACTATGCTGCTTGTAGTAGCTAACCCGCACTCCTATTTTTTTATTCATTATTAAACCTACTCCTGCATTACCCCTATTTGATTTTGTATTTATAAACCTGTAATCACCTGACCAATAGTCCTGTTCCTCCTGCACCGAACTTCACTAATTCCCACTATATCTAACTTCAACCTATCCTTTTCCCTTTTTAAATTTTCTAACCTACCTGCCCGATTAAGGGTTCTGACATTCCACGCTCCGTTCCGTAGAATGCCAGTTTTCTTTCTCCTGATAACGACGTCCTTAGATGTAGTCCCCGCCCGGAGATCCGAATGGGGGACTATTTTACCTCCAGAATATTTTACCCAAGAGGACACCATCATCATTTAATCATACAGTAAAGCTGCATGTCCTCGGGAAAAATTACGGCTGTAGTTTCCCCTTGCTTTCAGCCGTTCGCAGTACCAGCACAGCAAGGCCGTTTTGGTTAATGTTACAAGGCCAGATCAGTCAATCATCCAGACTGTTGCCCCTGCAACTACTGAAAAGGCTGCTGCCCCTCTTCAGGAAGCACATGTTTGTCTGGCCTCTCAACAGATACCCCTCCGTTGTGGTTGCACCTACGGTACGGCCATCTGTATCGCTGAGGCACGCAAGCCTCCCCACCAACGGCAAGGTCCATGGTTCATGGGGGGAGGTATTCATATAAATATAGCTTTTTTAAAAATTTTTATTGTATTTAAATGTTCTTGCTTTGTTCTGTTGCCACACACCGCAACATAACGTTTATTGTTAATTTGATCTGTGGATCAAGTAACTCCCAGGGCGTGCTGAAAGTAACTCCTCCGAGTTTTTTGTGTGAAAACTACTTTTTAAATAAAACAGTACCAGAATGCCACATCTTTACTCTTCATGTATACATATTCATTTTTCAGCGTAGTGAACCTGGTGACAAAAACATTTCTTCCAACGAAAGATCAGTTTGATGGCAGCGTCACCGTAGAATTTTTGACTTTGTTGACGGAGCGGCTGCCTCGCCTCTGCTTGCACCACTTCAGCACTAGTTCCCGAACGTGTTCTTTATATTTTAGGAAGTGAAAGAAATGGAATGAGACCATGTCGGGATCGATGATAGTGAAACCGAGGAGTGGGATTGTTGCAGATGTGGCGGTGCTCATGCGTGGTCTGGTGTGCTCATGTTTAAGGAGAGGGTGTTCCATGTGTGGATGAACTCTTCGAATTGGAAACTCGATTACGGCACTCTGTTTTTCACACACCGACATAGTCACGTTCACATCACCTTGTTACACGCTACAGTTGGGCGCTATCTAGCGGCGGAGGCCTGCAAGCATGCAAACGTGATGGAAAAAGATGTACAGCTTTAATAACATTTGTTTTACGTGAAAAGGTTCGAGTTTTCACATAAAAAATTCGGAGACATTAGTTTTCCCCACTCCCTCGTAACTAACTAACTAATCGATTAACCAGCTACACATTTTCAATGAGTAATTTATATTCTTCTGTATCGTCAACCATGAGCCATGGGCCTAGCGGTAGGTCGTGCTCGAGTAGTCAAATAGTAAGGTGACCGCTAGCGGTAAGAGGGAAATCATGGTTGGAATCGTGTTCCGGCACAAATTTTCAGTGTCGTCATTCCGTTATACAGCTAGTTGTAATCGATATTTGCAAGTTCGGGTACACTTAATATGTATTTCACAACGGTTTTAGTCGCCGTAATGCCTGTCCTTTCGGACATACATGCGTGCCCGAAGAAAATTTGCAACCTATTAAGGTGTAACACAGGCACTGCACTGTCCACTCTCTCATAATGTTGACGATGGACAAAATGAAATAGTGAGGAGCTTGGAGCTGGGAGTGGTAAGGTGAAGAATCAAAAATTAAAAAAAAAGAAAGACTCTGAACAGCATTTATTTGTATCAGCTGCACTCTAATATTGGCAAATGAACGACAGAAGCCACCATAAAGCGCTTAATAGTTGCCACATTGAGACCAATAGTTCATGTTTTTAACACTTAACGAAATTTTTAAAGATTAGCACACACAGATACTCTGAACAGCATTTATTTGTATCAGCTGCACTCTAATATTGGCAAATGAACGACAGAAGCCACCATAAAGCGCTTAATAGTTGCCACATTGAGACCAATAGTTCATGTTTTTAACACTTAACGAAATTTTTAAAGATTAGCACACACAGATCTTTAATTACAATAAATAATAAGAAAATCATTTCTCACAAAATTTAAACACTGAAAATCTGAGAATATTATTTACATTCCAAGGATATTAAACAAATACATTTGATTGTTACTTAAGAGTTTACATATGGGTACCAACTTTGGCTTAATCCAGACATCACTCGGACCCATTCTTTAACTGATTAGGTAACCTACAACACACACAGGATAACATTTAACCACATGTCTACCAGGTGACAGCAGAAATAAATATAAGACCCTTTCAGATTTTAACTTTCACTCAGTAGTGTTTTCAAAAGATGGAAATTTAGGACACGAATATTCAAAAGAAACTAACAAACGTGCATATGAAAGGAAACATACAGAGTAAAAAAACGAATTTTCTTCATTAAATGGACAAAGAAATAACCCTATCATATACTGGTAACTCGAAATGTTGATCCACATGGGGATGGAGCCCAAAATAACGATCTTCACTCAAAGTTAGAGCCGGCCGGGGTGGCCGAGCGGTTCTAGGCGCTACAGTCTGGAACCGCGCGACCTCTACGGTCGCAGGTTCGAATCCTGCCGCGGGCATGGATGTGTGTAATGTCCTTAGGTTAGTTAGGTTTAAGTATTCTAACTTCTAGGGGACTGATGACCTCAGAAGTTGAGTCCCATAGTGCTCAGAGCCATTTTTTTTTTCAGAGCTAGACAGCATAACACGCCATGGGAACCAAAATTAAATCTCTATACCAAGAGCTCACTCAAGACACAACAGTTATAAGCATCACGTCAACCACACTCAACAAAAGGTGCTCGCTGTATTTCTCTCTATTCCAGTCCTTGGCTGTATAGTAAACACAGGCACCAAACCAAGGCAGCAGAGATAATAAATGTGCCAACTCTCAAGACCGAAAGCCTCAACTACGAAGTCAAAGGGAAGTATTAATTCTTCAAAAATGGTAAGCACACTTTCCATAGCCATCCATTACTCAACGAACCGGACCTCCATCCTTGGGCAACAACCCTAATTACTATGCCGAACAGCGAGCGAAAACTGGCAAGAGGGAAGACGTGTGCAGTTAAACCAGCTCGGTGTGCGAGATATCGTGGGACACTATCACACCGGTCACTAGGATAGCAAGAGCAGAAAGGTTTAATGAACACGGATATTGATTCCAGCAGACGCACGCCAATGGCTGCCAATAATTCTGTTCTGATTGTGCATGTATCACTAATTCTGGGAATTTAAGCCCTCTGGTGAGTTATGCATGGGTCCTACCACTCGTCGTATTAAGTTCTAGTAAAGAAAACCAAAGACAACACTTCTATAATCATATCTCGCCATGGCCGTAAAACTAGCAAACTTATCATGGTACGATAACAGTTGATTTCGCCATAGTACAAACACTGACTGCGCTAAGAAGGCTGCAGTTAATGAGAGCACTGTGGCCATACAAACTATGTCCTTTTGTATCAGGTCATTTATATCTTAGTTTAATCATCACAGCACAGCACTAAACCACTATGTGTAGATCAGGCTTGTGCAACACAAATGTTTGTGCGATCTGTCATTATTAAGCTACCATGACTAATCCCACGAGAAGCTACAACACGTACTACCTCGTTAGAGACACAAAAATATGTATTGCATAGGGCTATCGACTGGACGCAGGGTCACTGTCTTCCTTTATTGTGTTAAAATAAAAGGCAATTTCCCTGCAAAGAAAAGACACTCTGTCGTGAAAAAAGGAATATGGCTAAGACGAAAATATTGACATCCACACTCGTCTGGACCACTCTCTGGCACGTTTTAGTTTCAGAGGGTGTGGAGGAATGGGGTCATTGTCCCTAACAAAAGTTGTTGCAGAAACGAAGCAGTTTCGCAGTTGTTTATTGTAATCAAGAGGAAAAACTTAGATCGTTTGTGGACTGAATGTGCTCTCTAGGTATTACAGAGACCCACCCGATACACAAAGGAGCCATGGCACCGTGTGGATGTAAATTACAAAGCAAACTATTCTCTGCCTTATCCTGAATCTCAATAGAAGCATAGCAGTGCGTTATTTAATTTTAAACTTGGAAAAGTACTGAAAGCAATGGACCCGGTCCCACGAATGAAACGTCCGCTACAAGTGGGAAGCACATTCAGATCTCACCATTGTGAACTGCTGTCACGCCAACGAAACTGACCGGCTGGCTCCCTCTCTTATCCGACGAACAGAGTAAAGGTCGAACTTACAAAAATCGCGGTACAGGTGCATAGTGTTTTATTATATACTCCCGACCTGTCTGATTCCAAATGCAATACTTTACATAGAAAACGCCTTTAATTGATTTTTATTATGATTATTTATTTTATTATGATTATTATATTTACGTTCATCGCATATTTATGGTTGTTACATATGATGCCTCATCAATACTTTTTCTCATATTGTCTGTCACCTCTTTGTTCTTTTGCATAGGTCCAAGTTTTTCCTTTGTGTTTGAAATGTCACCTATTTTTCTGAGGCTCCATATCTTCAATAGTATTTTCCCGTCCGTTTCGTCATCTTTATTTCTGTTCTCTGTTGTGAGCTAGAGATCCGAAATCATATAATGCTTCTATTCTTAGTGTGTAACAATTGAGGTGTTGTTGTAACTGTGTTGTGTCAGATAGTGAGTCAGTTGTATTCTCGCTAAAACATAGTTTCCTTCTTTCACTCTTTGTTCAGTCCTTCAAAGGGTACACTCTACCACATATACTTCATTCTGCGCGTCGTTTTTCAATGCGCCGTCATATACCTTATTTGTGTCTTTTGACAGGAACTTTGTAACAACATACATGTCTTATAGGATTTGTGCATAATCTTTCTTTGGTGCTTCTCCTCACATCACTTAAGTATAATACTGGTGATTGTTCAGTTTCTCCAGAAATAAATTAGATAGTGTCTGTGAAAGTTCGTTAACTTGTCTCACTCTAGTGTTGATCCCAAAAGAATCTATTATTCACCTTGGAATTGTATTCTGACTTCACATTTCTAGGCGCTATTGTTATCAGTGCTATCATATTGTGTTCTGAGTCGAACACATCACACATTTAAAATAAAACTTTTCTATCTGTTACGTTACATGTCCTTTTAAAATCCATGAACGATCGTCTGCTTATTTCTCAGTTTCCTAGTTTCTGTGGCATGACTTTCACATAGCGCTTTGCGATAATGTTTCAACTTCGTCATGATTACGCGCTAATCGATAGCGTGAACTTCGCACATTTTGTTGGGGGTGGATGGTACTCGATTTCCCTCCAGAAGAAGCAGCTTCTGGACGCTCGTCAGTCCCATACAGTCGGCGGAAATGTTTTCATAGTGTCTCAGTAACAGGGGACGAGTGACTCTTGGGTGGCAGCAAGTTTTCACGTTTCCTGGCACTAATCAGCTTGCCGGCCGCGGTGGTCTCGCGGTTCTAGGCACGCAGTCCGGAACCGTGCGACTGCTACGGTCGCAGGTTCGAATCCTGCCTCGAGCATGGATGTGTGTGTTGTCCTTAGGTTAGTTAGGTTTAAGTAGTTCTAAGGTCAAGGGGACTGATGACCACAGCAGTTGAGTCCCATAGTGCTCAGAGCCATTTGATCTAATCAGCTTGCCACAGTAGCAATATCTATCTCCTGATGGTGCGTGAATGTGAAAGGAACTAGCGTTAGAACGCTCGTTGTTCTTCCAAAACTACAGACTGTCCAAATACAATCTAGCGTAATGCTACCGTCGCCAGAGGTGGTGTATACGGTAGGCAGAGAATGTTCAAAACCAGTACCAACCTCATGAATAGTAATGACGGTTTCCGCAATTGTGAGTGGGAAAGATCTTCCACTTTCCCCTGTTTTTACGTAGAAAAGGGAACATACACATTCGTCAGACAGGTAGCAGCAATCACTCGCCCGTCACAGTGGAGCTTGGAAATTGTGAGTGTCCCGGAGAGAACCTTGCCTGGAGAGGATTTTCTTTCCTGTTCTCAACTCACTGGAACCCTCTCACACTGCCCCAAGAAGGTAAGTTACGCTCAGACAGTAGTATAATTCGCCTTCTGTGCTGCTCACATTTAACTCATTCAATTATTCACCTTAAATGCTCAGTTATCTGTAACAAACATTTCTCTCAATTACCTTGCTTTTGCAAGGTACCCAGATGTTACGATCTTATTCATTTTTTGTTTCTATGGTCTTACAGTTAAACAACAATTTCAAAAACTGTAGAGTAATTTTATTTTAGTTTGTTAAAATGCTCAGAATATTACTGTATATTATTCATTGTCAACTATTTACTTCATTAGATTAAATAAAAGTTTTGTATTCTCGATCTGGGGTACATTTTATGATCCCTAATGCCCTAAAACTTCCCAATGGTTAGGTGGACCTTAGACAATTAATATAACCACCTTTTTCATGTCAGCGCACACTCCGCTGCAGAGTGAAAATCTCATTTGGAAACATCCTCCACGCTGTGGCTAAGCCATGTCTCCGCAATACCCTTTCCTCCAGGAGTGCTAGTTCTCCAAGGTTCGCAGGAAAGCGTCTGCGAAGTTTCGAAAGTAGGTGACGAGGTACTGGAGGAAGTAAAGCTGTGAGGACAGGGCGTGAGTCGTGCTCGGGTTGCTCAGATGGCAGTTCCGCTTGGGACGCGACAGCGATCGGACGTGTTGGTGCTTCCGCGTAGTCGTAGCGCCGCAAGTCGTGTTTATAGAACTTCTGGGAGTGTGACCTGTGATATTCTCAGTACTTCTTCACTACCGTCGCACACAAGCTTCTCAATTCACTTACAGCGTTCTCGTCCGTACCTACAGTGCAGTTATGGCTCCCATGTACCTCGTAAGAATACCCTGTGTTTTGCATTTGAGAAATATTCCAGGAATGTGCTACCGAGTTCTCTAGAAATCCATGACTGGATAGTAGGTATTATTGGCATCACATCCGACCAGGTCCACACAGCATATTATGACATGGCGGAATACTGTTTCTGTGTGAAGTTTTAAGACCAGATACAACTGCAGAAAATTTTGGTGAATACTGGTGGGAAAGGAGAGTTCCGACATCGTGATCAGTCGGTGAGTACAGTTTCAATAACTAACGCTGACATTGACTACAAACAAGTCCGAGTGTTCAATTTGACACCTGAGGTTGAGAATTGTTTTCTTATAGATGTCCTCGCCAAATACGGTGACATCCGACAGATTAGAAACGAAAAACGGTCGAGCCGTCACAAACTCCAATGTTATAGTGGGGTTCGCTCAGTTGACATGGCTGTTAAAGTCAATATCCTATCCTATATAATGGTTTGTGGTTATAAGGCTCATGTCATTTACGATGGACAAGTAGGCACTTGTTTTATCTGTTACACGAGTGGTCATTTACGAGATGATTGCCCACGTACTTAGAAACAATCTGCAACAAAGACAGAGATTAACATTGGCTGATGTCCTAACTCAAAATCAGACGCCTTCTGTGACTGACTCCCAACCGAGTGCATCTGTGTCAGAGGACAACGATCTCGGTAACGGCACCTTCCCCCCTTGCCTCAAAAACCCGTGTACAGTCACCCCTTAGCCACCGGTGTTGCATTATCTGTCGGTAACAAACGACGCCGTACTAGTGACGGTAGTGGTTCCGGCGACCAGGTAGTACAAAATCAAACCGATGACGCGGAGTCACGGGCCTCCACACAGGACACGCATGTGTCGGATGGCTCAGTTACGACCCGCCAAATTCGCATTCAACCTCCCGACGAAGAAACTGTCAATACGAGGGCAGTCGAGTGTTTACAACAATCCGTTCCGATGCCGCTTGTCGACTCGCCACAGGTGGTCAACACACAAGAGGGGGCAGTCAGTCAACTGCCACTTGTAAACACAGAGGATGATGCACGCGGCCTAGAGCAAAACATAAACAGCCGCCACCTCGCAACTGCTTCCGAACAACGCGAGGAACCGGACAACTGTATACAAACAGCCAGTGCGGCTACAAATAAACACGGTGAGCTTACAGAAGCCGCGTCTTCCGACTTGCCGTCACCCGTTCCGAAGCAAGGACTTTCACGTACTGCTTACAGCCATGACTCGCCGACTTCGGACGACTGTGCGACGGCAAAATAAAGTTAAACCAAAGACTCCGTGGCTGGAAGTTACTCAAAAAGTAAAGTCAGCGCAAAAACTGGTAGAAAGCCTGCGGATGTAGGTTCGAAGTGCGACGGTGAGATGGACTGGGCTTCCTACGCTTCCCATCACCCACAAGTCTCGGACGATCATGAGTCAAGCTTATAAGTTTTTGTCCCTGAACATTAATAGAGCTAGGACAGATTTAAAATTAGCAATGCTACAGCAGTTTATCTATGAGTCAGAAGCTGATATAGTTCTGTTACAGGAAGTGTCTATCTTAAGTTTTCATGTATCAGGATTTGCAACGATCGTATACACCGTGGCGGACGGGGTTACAGGTACGGCCATTCTATCTCGAGACGGAATCGCAGTGAGCAATATCGAAATGTTGGACTCCGGTAGAGGCACAGCTTGCCAAATTTTTGACGTCATCCTCGTCAATATCTATGCTCCATCTGGAATGACCTTAAAATCAGAAAGAGCTAACTTCCTTAAACAAGACATCATATACTAGCAACGCCGCAACCCAACCCAGTTGATAATTAGTGGTGATTTTAACTGTGTGATCCACAGGAAAGACCAATCGCCAAAGTTTAATTACTGTAGGGAACTAGATGATCTGGTGCGTCACCTACAGCTTAAGGATGAGTGGGAACTAAAATTTCCCACCCTGGTAAAGTACACGTACCTGACCAACACCGCATGTAGCCGTCTAGATCGTTTGTACATCTCTGACAACATATGCCAACATATTCTGGACGCCGATGTCATTCCAGCTAGTTTCTCCGACCACTGCGCCCTCTGTGTCACGATAAATCTGGCCAAACAGCACACTAAATGGCATAGGATTCCGTGGAGCCTAAATGTTTCTAATCTCGCCGATGCCGCGCTACAAGATGTCATGTCCATGACATGGGCGGATTGTCTCAAGCAATGCTGCAGATATCCGAGCAAGATTGCCTGGTGGAATGTTGTGGTCGAACGGAAAATGCGATTATCCTTAAGAAACTACAGTTGGCAACGGGCGCAAGATGTCAAACGCACGATTGATTTTTACCAGACAGTTCTGTGAGAGTTGTATGCGACTACGTCACCAACCAACACGCAGCTGACGACCATCAAACAAATAAAGGCGAAGCTTATAGGCATAAAGCGAACGCAGCTTGATGGTCTGAAGATCAGATCTAAAGCAAAATCGCTTCAAGAGGACGAACTTGCATCGCTGTATCACCTCATTAAACATCGTACCCATCGCAAGCGAGCTTTTATCGGGGAGCTAGACACAGATAATGGACTCCGTTTGACCCGACAGAGTGATATTCTTACTGCAGTTTACCGGTACTTCACGGATCTGTACTCGCAATGCGATACATATGGTGATGACGGCGGCGATATCTTGAGTGCTCTGTCCACCGTAGTCACGCCTGCGGACAATCGGCGGTCCTACACGAATTTGCTCCAGACGAAGTCCTTGAACTGATTTCTAGCTCGGCTTCGAATAAATCCCCTGGCCCCGATGGTTTTCCACGGGAATTTTATGTGTTTTTCTGGCCCATAATCGGACACATAATCGGACACGCATTTACAGATGTTCTCAATGAAGTGATGCGAGGGAGTGACGTGCCGGCCGAAATAATGGAAGGCCGAATTTTATTGATACCAAAAGTCAAACACCGCAAAACCTTAGATAACTTCCGACCAGTTACTGTACTCAATTTTGATTACAAAACCTTTGCTAGAGCATTCAACAGCAGATTGTCTCCGTTAATGAAGCAAGTGATTCACAACCATGAATCATGCTTCCCTGGTCGCACTATTTTGACGCCCCTTTCGGAATATAGAGATGTAATAGCCATAGCGTCAGTCACTAACGTGTATCTCGCATTGCTGTTTATCGACTTTTGAAAGGCTTTTGATCACGTCCGCCACGAGTACCTGCTACAGCTACTGCAGCGGGTGGTTTTGATCAAAGGGTTATTAATGTCGTGCAACATTTCGTCACTGGCATTACAACCAGAGTCAGCGTAAATGGACAGCTTACTCAACCCATTGAGGTCCAAAGAGGAGTGACGCAGGGGAGACCTCTCTCCATGATGTTATTTGTTTTATCGCTCGAGCCGCTCTTACGTTCTATTAATGACAAACTTGCCGGGACGTCCTTCGTGGTTCGTGCTTACGCCGACGACGTCGGAGTGTTACTGCGGAACGACGGAGACGTATCAACCCTCAGGACCGCGGTAGACGAGTACTGTCGTGCTTCCGGTGCTAAAATCAACGCCGATAAATGCACCTTTGTCAACATTCGAGTATTCGACGCAGTTATTATACCTTGGGCGAAGCGTGTCGAAGCCCACACCACTCTGGGTATGATTATCGACAAATGCCCGCTAAAAATGAATGCAAAAAATTGGAAGCAGGCCAGCAATAAAATGCAAGGTGCCATCTATGAAAACAATTGGCGGTCCGTTGACATTCTCCAACGCATACGACACGTCAGCAGTTATACAGGGTGATTCAAAAAGAATACCACGACTTTAGGAATTTAAAACTCTGCAACGACAAAAGGCAGAGCTAAGCACTATCTGTCGGAGTTTACAGAGAATGGGTGTTTGTGCAAAGGGAAAAGTTCTGGACGGCCGAGAACGAGTGATGAAAATGTAGCACGCATCCAGCAAGCATTTGTTCGCAGCCCAGGAAAATCGACCCGCAGAGCTAGCAGAGAGCAGCAAATTCCACAATCAACTGTATGGAGAGTCCTACGAAAAAGGTTAGTTATGAAACCTGAACGTCAACTACCCGAGGCGATGGATCGGCCGCCAGGCAGCCCGTGACAGAGCACTTCATCACTGGCCTCCAATAAGCCCTGATCTTACCCCCTGCGATTTCTTCTTGTGGGGGTATGTTAAGGATATGGTGTTTCGGCCACCTCTCCCAGCCACCAATGATGATTTGAAACGAGAAATAACAGCAGCTATCCAAACTGTTACGCCTGATATGCTACAGAGAGTGTGGAACGAGTTGGAGTATCGGGTTGATATTGCTCGAGTGTCTGGAGGGGGCCATATTGAACATCTCTGAACTTGTTTTTGAGTGAAAAAAACCTTTTTAAACACTCTTTGTAATGATGTATAACAGAACGTTATATTATGTTTCTTTCATTAAATACACATTTTTAAAGTTGTGGTATTCTTTTTGAATCACCCTGTATATTCAGTAAAGCGTACTGTATGGCCCAAATATTTCCAGTCCCCAAGATGCAGGCCAAACACGTGATGAAACTCTCTAATAGATTTATCTGGCAAGGGCATCTGTTCAAAGTGAAATACACCACGCTGACGTCTTCCAGACGGGCCGGCGGACTCATGCCTGACATTAACCGAAAGTGTGCTGCGTTATATATTAAACGAATCACGCACTTGTTGGACAAGGAACCTCTCAGCGTAACCAGTTGGCTCTTCCGAACCTTACAACCCACCGATATGCAATCACCCATTGATGTAGGTAAAATGCATTACCAACTACGTCATGTCAAGCAGTTCTTTCTTGAAGTAAGCTATATTGATGGGCATTATTTCACGCAGGATTTACCGACGACGCACCTGTTATTAAAAAGATGGACATCTCCAATAGTCCGGAATCCCATTGAACTTAAATACCCGAGTGTTTACGGGAAGGCGGTTTGGGACAACATAAGTTTAACCGTCCACACTGCTGAAGTGGCGTCCACATGGTATAAAGTGGTAAACGATGTTATACCCACTAATGAAAGGTTTCATACAATCGGATTACGTGACAGTGATAAATGCGTCCGCTGTGGTCTGGTCGACACCTTACGCCATCGCTTCACTTTTGGCGGTCATCTCATTAACTGGAAATGGGTGCAGCAGAGGCTGGGCCTGATTACCCGCAGCACCCCAGCCAGCCACTGCACCGACATCCTGCTCTGGCCGGACACGAAACATTTTCCCGCTACCAAGAACAACACCGTGATGTGACATATATCATCATCCACAATAATGAGGATAATCTCATTAGTTTCGAGGCTTACATGAGAACTGCACGTTGGAAGATGAAACGTTACCCAAATTTCAGGAAGATGTTTGCTAACATGTTAGACATAATTTTTGAAAAAAAGGCGTAGGGTAATTCTCGACGCCGGTAAGAACACAAATCACATGCAAGACTATGTAGCGAACAAAATACACAATGAATAATGGGTTACACCTGTTCCTAGGACTGCTCCCGACTTCCCAATGGTGTTGTTAACTTCATTATGACGTTTTCATTAATTTATGTTGCCTGTGCATGTCTTTGTTATCCTTTTGTATGCTCCAAATGACTTTGAGTTTGGACGGTTGTGAATCAATTGACAGAACTGCCATTCTAGATAGGTTCTATGTCTCTGTCTGGACTGAAGATGCTAGTGTCAGCTTAATATTTTTGTTCTATTTTGTAAGCTTACAAATGGCGTTATATTGAAATGTGTTCTTCAGCCTATTGTAGGGTACAGTTCGTGTTGAAACAGTTCCAGCACTTCATTATTTAGTTTTTGTGCTTATGTACTTATATGGTTGTTTTAATATAGAAAAAAAAAGATGGTCGATCACTTGCCCGCGAAAGGCAAAGGTCCAGAGTTCGAGTCTCGGTCCGGCACACAGTTTTAAGCTGCCAGGAAGTTTAATATAACCACCTGCAATTATATGATGTTTGTTTCGCTGTAAAGAGTTTCATTTGTGTCCGGTAACCAAGGATTACTTATAAAGATGTAAGGGAGGCAGAGGTAGTAACATCTTTTTATAACAGGAGTAGTTGGATCATTACCTCTTAGATGTCTTTTCAACTCCAAACAGAACTGCTAGTTGAATCACTATTCACGTTAATTGTGTCATGCGCCTCACGCAGGACGAATCTGCATACTTCGCCTTTAATTTCTGCAGGCACTAAACAGCTAACTACACCTCTTCTTCACAACACGAGACATGCAATTTTCATCCTGTTCGAATTCGCCTTCTTTGTGAAATACTGCTTGGTACTCACGGACCTGTCTGTTAGCCCGCTTTATTACCCTTTTTACGAAGTGTTTTGAAAGTTTTGTCAGCCACTAACAGGGATATTACTCGCAGTTATTCAACACTTTTGGGTCTTAGTTCCTTTGCAGCTGACGTGTTCCGAGCCTCCGGTGACGTATCTTATAACCTGGCTGTTTTATCATTTCAAGCAATACATCACATTTCACAGTCGGCTTATTGTTCTTGAACCCTTTAGTCCTTTACATTTACAGTTTTTATTTTTATTTTGCCTTTAAATGGGTCCTCGCACTTATCAATGTTGTTTACTGCTACTCTGCATTTTGATCTCTGAAAGTTAATGCTCTAATAGCATATTTATTCGTATTACTTTTGCACTCTCCCTGCAACTCAGTTGTGTTATTTTTTCTGGTATTTTATCCGACTTATCAACGTCCGTTTCACTTACTTGAGTCCCGTACTGCCCATTTCCTACTTTCTTTTAATCGATGTGAAATATTCTCTTTTTTATCATTTCTTCTTTCTCGGTCTTACTGTCTGTTTTTGCTCTCTTTCGAAGCCTTGGTTCCACCACAGGTGCTTTCTGACTCTTTTGGTGCAGCCCCGTGTTTACCCCTTTTGGTTCAAAATGGTTCAAATGGCTCTGAGCACTATGGGACTTAACATCTACGGTCATCAGTCCCCTAGAACTTAGAACTACTTAAATCTAACTAACCTAAGGACAGCACACAACACCCAGCCATCACGAGGCAGAGAAAATCCCTGACCCCGCCGGGAATCGAACCCGGGAACCCAGGCGTGGGAAGCGAGAACGCTACCGCACGACCACGAGATGCGGGCTTACCCCTTTTGTGACAGAAATTTTGCTTGATAAATTCGAATGACACATAGCTATCTCAGTTTTACCTCATATATGTTCATCTTTTGATCTTTACTGTTTACTTTTACATGCACTCCTTTCCCTCTTGTTTTTTGCCGTTGGCCCGAAATTTCGCCTAGATCTTATAACATCATATTAAGGGTGTGGCTATCTTTTGTACATTCTTTGTTATTTAATGAAAACAACACTGATAAATATAAAATGTGACTTAAATTTTGTCACATAATTTAACTTACTTATATACTGTTTTCTTAACGCATGCCGAAGCCATTTGCCCATAACACTGACGCAATTATCTAGTTATATCACAATTAGAATCAGTGTACTAGTTAGGATATTGTGTATTGTCAATGTGTTTGGGAATTTATTTTTCTTCCAAAGACAATGACTGCCTTCTTTTTATCATAGATCACGTAACTGACAGGAATGGGGGAAAGAAATACAGTAGAAGAAGAATGGGTAGCTCTGAGGGATGAAGTAGTGAAGGCAGCAGAGGATCAAGTAGGTAAAAAGAAGAGGGCTAATAGAAATCCTTGGGTAACAGAAGAAATATTGAATTTAATTGATGAAAGGAGAAAATATAAAAATGCAGTAAATGAAGCAGGCAAAAGGGAATACAAACGTCTCAAAAATGAGATCGACAGAAAGTGCAAAATGGCTAAGCAGGGATGGCTAGAGGACAAATGTAAGGATGTAGAGCTCAGATGGCAACCCAGTTCTAAGCAAAGAAGGGAAGGCAGAAAGGTGGACGGAGTATATAGAGGGTTTATACAAGGGCGATTTACTTGAGGACAATATTATGGAAATGGAAGAGGATGTAGATGAAGATGAAATGGGAGATAAGATACTGCGTGAAGACTTTGACAGAGCACTGAAAGACCTGACTCGAAACAAGGCCCCGGGAGTAGACAACATTCCATTAGAACTACTGATGGCCTTGGGAGAGCCAGTCTTGACAAAAATCTACCATCTGGTGAGCAAGATGTATGAGACAGGCGAAATACCCACAGACTTCAAGAAGAATATAATAATTCCAATCCCAAAGAAAGCAGGTGTTGACAGATGTGAAAATTACCGAACTATCAGTTTAATAAGTCACAGCTGCAAAATACTAACGCGAATTCTTTACAGACGAATGGAAAAACTGGTAGAAGCGGACCTCGGCGAAGATCAGTTTGGATTCCGTAGAAATGTTGGAACACGTGAGGCAATACTAACTTTACGACTTATCTTAGAAGAAAGATTAAGAAAAGGCAAACCTACGTTTCTAGCATTTGTAGACTTAGAGAAAGCTTTTGACAACGTTAACTCGAATACTCTCTTTCAAATTCTGAAGGTGGCAGGGGTAAAATACAGGGAGCGAAAGGCTATTTACAATTTGTACAGAAACCAGATGGCAGTTATAAGAGTCGAGGGGAATGAAAGGGAAGCAGTGGTTGGGAAAGGAGTGAGACAGGGTTGTAGCCTCTCCCTGATGTTATTCAATCTGTATATTGAGCAAGCAGTAAAGGAAACAAAAGAAAAATTCGGAGTAGGTATTAAAATTCACGGAGAAGAAGTAAAAACTTTGAGGTTCGCCGATGATATTGTAATTCTGTCAGAGACAGCAAAGGACTTGGAAGAGCAGTTGAACGGAATGGACAGTGTCTTGAAAGGAGGATATAAGATGAACATCAACAAAAGCAAAACGAGGATGATGGAATGTAGTCAAATTAAATCGGGTGATGCTGAGGGGATTAGATTAGGAAATGAGACACTTAAAGTAGCAAAGGAGTTTTGCTATTTAGGGAGTAAAATAACTGATGATGGTCGAAGTAGAGAGGATATAAAATGTAGACTGGCAATGGCAAGGAAAGCGTTTCTGAAGAAGAGAAATTTGTTAACATCGAGTATAGATTTAAGTGTCAGGAAGTCGTTTCTGAAAGTATTTGTATGGAGTGTAGCCATGTATGGAAGTGAAACATGGGCGATAACCAGTTTGGACAAGAAGAGAATAGAAGCTTTCGAAATGTGGTGCTACAGAAGAATGCTGAAGATAAGGTGGGTAGATCACGTAACTAATGAGGAGGTATTGAATAGGATTGGGGAGAAGAGAAGTTTGTGGCACAACTTGAAGAAGGGATCGGTTGGTAGGACATGTTTTGAGGCATCAAGGGATCACAAATTTAGCATTGGAGGGCAGCGTGGAGGGTAAAAATCGTAGAGGGAGACCAAGAGATCAATACACTAAGCAGATTCAGAAGGATGTAGGTTGCAGTAGGTACTGGGAGATGAATAAGCTTGCACAAGATAGAGTAGCATGGAGAGCTGCATCAAACCAGTCTCAGGACTGAAGACCACAACAACAACAACACGTAACTTAATTTCTGAACTGTATTATTTGTGTTAAAGGCATAATTAAATAAAGGAAAGTATGTCAACACTAAACCTGGACTTACTTTCCAACGAGATAAGGGCGAGCGTTTTTACAAGTTGTCTACGTATTTTCCAAACGATACACTGGACAGCAAGGTAGCCGGACATCTCCCCACGTGAGAACGTTTCGAGTATTATGGACAGGGCGCTCCTACCATCTCGGGATATTAACAATCTAAAGCTCAAAATTTATGGAACTTGGCACGTTATCCCTCAGAAAGGCAGCCAAAACGTCTACGAATAAATGCTTGGTAAGGGGCGGAGGTGGACCAATGCGTTATTGACTTGCTCAGTTCCGAAGCTCTTTCTCTTGAATAAGCATCCAGCTTCCCGAAATGATTATCATCTGTTTGTTAATGTATATCACTTCTGCCAGTGTCTGCCCCACTAGGATAATTCCTTCGTGGTGTACCGCACTTTTTTTAGCTGTATAGTGCATATGGCGACCGTCAGTGATCCAGAACAGAGTCCACGTAGTTTGTCCATAAACAGAGTCCATAACTCAGTCCGGAACAGAGTCTCGTGCAGAGCTGTCTCACATTAATATGAAGGTTAATCCGTAAGTGGAGCTCCGGCCACAGTGATGTCCACGACAGTTTGCGAAAATTGAGGCAAGGGGCACACGGCGAAAATCTAACGCGGGGTGCTTGTAACTGATTCTGACCCGCCTTAGATATAAGCCTGACCGAACGGAACGGCGCAGAGGACACTGTGCCGCCGGTGTCGTTTGCATACCACGTGATGATTTGTGACGCCCTCTCGGCTACGTCACATGAAAGAGCCTAGGAGACAGGGAAGATTGTGTTATCTGCGCGTCAGTTCTGTGTACATACTTTCAAACAAGGTACTTTCGTGTCTGAATACTCCTCATCAGATAGTTGAAGACCTAATTTTGTAATCTCAATTATCACGTGTCTGACATGCTGTGCATCGCATCTAAAAAGACGAAAGTTTTTTGCTGGAGTAAGTGAGATCGAAGAGCAGCACTGCAATACGAACATTTCACTAAGGCGGAGGCAGGCTTCACATTTACGGTGTGAGAGTGTCTACCTATAATCTAATCTTCTTGGTCCACATACTGCGATCCATAATGCCACGTCGGGGTTCCATGTGGCCGTCCGCCCTCTCTTATTACTCGACAAAGCGTAATGGTTACCCGCACAGTGCAGCAGCACTGTCGCGTTCCAGCCCGTTAAGCAGGGATGGAGGGTAGTAACGGCGTACGTTCCAGTACTCTTACACGTGAAGCGCTTACACGCTACACATAATTACGTTCCACATAATGAAGTGAACATTCTAAACTAGCTGCTCATTACGCTTGACTGGCAGTAACCATAAAACGACGTTCTCCTGTGATCTCGCTGTTTTCCACTGCAGCATGTGTTGATTCGTCGTCTGGTATTACAAAGTTTGTGCGTACCCTTTATTCGAATGTATGGTGGCAGTTTTTTGTATTTACAGTTTCCTAGTCAGTCAAAGTACACTGACGAGCCACAGCATTATGTCCACCTGCTTAATAGCTTGTTGGTCCATCTTTGGAACAAAATACATCACTAGTTATGCGTATCACGGATGTGAAAGTTTGCTAGTAGGTATTTAGAGGTATGTAGCACCGGATATATATGTACACATATCATGTAATTCCATAAATTACTGGCTGCTGATTTGTGTGTGTGATGATGGCACCCTATAGCGACGCAAACTGGATCAATAGGATTTTGTATCAGGTTAATCTGGTGTCCAGGACAACAACTTGAGTTCACGAAGAAGCTCCTCGAACCACTGTAGTACGGTTCTGGCTCTGAGACACGGGCATTTATACAGGTGACAGATGACGTCCCCATCGGAGAAGACTTCAAGCATGAAAGGTCGCAGGTGGATCGCAGCTGTCAACGAGTGTTTGATTCCCACCATAGGTATCATGACAGCGCAGGATAATGTCTCCCGTAGCATAATACTACTACCACCGGCCGGCGGTCGTGGTGCGATGCACGTTTCGAGTCGCCATTCACCTCGATGGTGGCCTTTATTGAGTTGACCATTGATCTGGTGTAGCAAGAAACGTGATTCATCTGCCCAGTTGACAAGTATGCATTAAGCAGCGGCCCAGCGGCCCAGTCCCCGCTGATCACGTGCCAACTGCTATCGTAATTGACTATCTCGATGGGTCAATATACGGACACGTAAGGGTCGTCTGCTGCAGAGCCCAATGTTCAACAATGTCCGCTGAATGGTATGCTACGAAACACATGTGCGTGCACCAGCACTGTGCTTTTTCGCCAGAGATGCCACAGATCGCAACCTATCCTCCTTTACAGAGTAGGCTAGCATCAGAACTCAACTTCCAGTGTAGAGTCGTGGAAATCCAACGATTTAGCGCGTGATGATAATTGTACTCCATTCATCATCAGAATAAATCTCATGCAAACATTACACTATGTGATAAAATAAAAACACCTGCAATACAAACACCCAGTTCCCCGGCAGAGAAGAGGTTTATGATGAACGTAGTTTCACTGCCCTTGTACTTCTTTCCGTAGATGCTTCCGACGGTAGCATTCAGCCAGCTCTCCCGGTTTCAAGACAGCTGTTTACAGACTCCGGGCAATAATAATCTGCCCTTTGTAAATGTCAGCCGATGTTCCCATTTGTAGTCCGTATCGTCGCTTGAAAGATTCCCCTTTAGTCTATGCACCGCTTACATACTTTCCTAGCAGTTTTACGTTCCCGCAACGCCACCAGGCATCATCTGACCTCGCTGTGGGCAGTGGTCATTATGTTCTGGCTTATCGGTAATCATAACAAACGATCTCGCCGTGAAACACGTTCTTCTAATGTCATAACAGTGGGACCGAGCGAGGTGGCGCAGTGGCTAGCACACTGGACTCGCATTCGGGAGGACGATGGTTCAATCCCGCGTCCGGTCATCCTGATTTAGGTTTTCCGTGATTTCCCTAGATGACTTCAGGCAAATGCCGCGATGGTTCCTCCATAAGGACACGGCCGATTTCCTTCCCCATCCTTCCCTAATCCGAGCTTGTGCTCCGTCTCTAATGACCTTGTTGTCGACGGGACGTTAAACACTAATCTCCTCCTCCTCCTCATAACAGTGGAGGCTAGTATCAGAACAGTGCAAGCGAATTAACCACGTGGTCTAGTGGTAACCGTTCTTAGCTACTGACACCAATCTCACAGGTTTAATTCCTGCTGGAAAGATCTGAAGGAGATCCGTGCGAGGCCAAGTGAGAAGCGACTTCAATACACAAGCAGCGTAACTGACGCGTAAGTACTGAAGAAGCGTTATGTCAAAAGGTTTGCACCAGGTGGTTATTTACTACCAGCAAAAACACAAACCGGTATTTTTTAAGACTAGAGATTCAGATGCTTGTATTACGACTACGGATCTTATTCTTTGCATGATTTCGGTCAGTTCTATAGCATGTAGTTCCACATGATGTGACGGCATGAGATAAGAAACCATTTACTTGCGAACTTTGATCATTGAGAGAGGAACAGTTTGGTGCTTCTTAATTGATGCCACAATTTCGTCATCCCTTGTCTGTAAGTTCGATTGATATTCGGAAAGTAAGATCCGATCGATCGCAGAATGGAAACCACATTCAAAATCCGATAAAGCCTTCTATAGATACGCTGGACAGTGCCTATAGCATGCTCGTCGATCGCGTCACGTGGGTATTTTCAGTTACGAGCGCACAGTGAGCGCGTGAAGATACTTAGTGTTCACCGCCAAACATGCCTGTGAGATATTTCGCCTGATTTCGTGCAGCCCACACAACGTAGCTCCCGTGCCTGTCGTTCTGCATGGCAATTCTCGGCCGTACACAGCTGGGGAAATGAGGACACTCCTGCAGCGTTTTTGGTGGGAAGTGTTTGGTCACCCACAATACAGGCCGTAATTGGCTCCACTTGTGTTTCATCTCTGCTCACATGGACCGCTGGTTATAGAAACAACCTTTTGTCACAGAACATATTGCAGGTCGGTATAGAAAATGGGCAGAAAACACAGGAGGCTACCTTCTGCGACGAGAATATTGAGAAGTTGGTACAATGCTACGACAAATATTTCCATCGGAGCGGCGGCTATGCAGAGAAGTAGCTGAAAGGCGTAGCAAACTGTTGCAAATAAAACATCTTTGATTTTCACTGTCATCTGCATTCCGCGATCGATCAGACTTTACTAATAGCCTCGTATTTTTAATTTTCATTTATACATGACAGTCCAAAGTTTTGCTGCTATAGTCGTAGCCAAGAAAACTCTGTTTTCATAGCAATGATATGTTGTCTGGCAGCGTTATATCAAAATACTCGTCGAACGCTGTCACTTTGCAAAATTTATTCACAGTGCAGTTTGTATCAAAAATGTATAAACCACTGGCCGCTTTAATTCTAATGTTTAGTATTTTAGCAAAATTCTTATGAGCTTTGCTCTTTTAGCAAACATGTTATCCCATTAGCATATAACGTCGTGTAAATTCAGGCACAGTCTAGAGTCAGATCCCATAGACGTAAATGGAACAGTTTTTCCCACAATTTCTTTGCTAACCTGCAAGTCCAGTTCTGTGAGTTTTTAGAAAAACGGTATTTCCTTGTATTTTCAACAATATCACAGAAATGGCTGACTAATAACACATACAGGATCATGCAGCTAAGAGAGGCCATCCGAAATATTGCGAGGAGTAAGTATATCTAGGTGAGGTGACCCTAAGTTATATCGGACAACATGACAAATATTCTCACGTTCGCAACTAATTTTTATCGTTTGCAGTCTCCGAATTACGACTCAGACCTTGCTTTTCTTTTCTGTGGCTATTGGAACTTTAATCATTTTCCTGTTGCATTTGAAATAATTTTCTAAGAGAACTTCAGCAAATTAAGCCATGTGAGAGTTGATCAAATTCTATCAAGATCACTGTCCAGCCCCGTCTACAGAAAGGGTCCCACAAACCTCTGCTCTGTTGTATCATGTAAGCAATCGCATAACACAGATATGATTCTTGCGTTTACCTGTGCGCTTGAAGCCCATCAGTCTGTGTTGTTCTACTATTGCACCATTCAGACAACTTGCTCCTAGAACAACTGACACAGTCGAAAAAGAGAATATCGTTTGTGGCTAATGCCACCAAGGCATAAGCGCACCGGTAAGATTGCATACTGAAGAGCATCCAGGTATGTACGTCACTAATCTTTTCCATTTGTGATGGATTATTAATGACACATTTCGTTAGCGAATATAGGTATTGTGACGGCGCATTTAAAATGCCTACCTCCTTGAAGAGGTCCCTACATGACTTCGTGGTTGAACACCACTCATTATTTTCACCTCTCTATTTTGCGTTATCAGTACTGTGTTTCAAAGTGATGAGTTAGCCCAGTAAATTGTTCCATATTATTGAGTGGGAATATGTAAAATGTGCCAGGAGAACGATACGATTGTTTCCTAGATTAGCAGTGATACGAAGAGCAAACTTAAGTGACCTTAATTGTTTGAGAAGCTCAGTAATATGCTACTTCTTGTTCAACTTTTTATCAGTATGTACACCCAAAAATTTGGAGCATTCTACGATACTTACTGACTGCTGCTGATATGCTACGCCAGTTGGTGGTATGACTATTTGCTGTACAGAACTGAATGTATTGCTTTTCTTTCAAAATTGAGAGAGAGAGTCCATTTTCGGAGAATCACTTAATAATTCTTTGGAAAATGTCATTTACCAACTCTTCTGTTGCTTTCTGTCCAATAGGATTTATTATAAGACAAGCACCGCCTTCTTATTGAATGTTAAGTGGAAATTTCTTCAAGTATGTAAGCAATAGGAATGAACTCCAAATTGAACTCTGTGGGACTCCCTTTGCGATTTTCCCCCCCCAATCAATAAAATTTTATACCTTTCCGAAATTATCTGAATTACTCAGCACCACCATTTTTCACTCTATTTGTCAAATAGGATTCAAACTAACTTTGTGAAAAGCCTTGAATTCCATAAAACTTGAGTGTTTCTAAGAGAATATCGTGATGCACACAATAAGACACCTTGGGAACACCACGAAAAAATACGAATTGGCGATATTTATAATATTTGATGAGTAAATGTGTAACTAGCGGTCTCTGTCGAGCAATCTTTCTGGAATCCGAAATGTGATATGGTAAGTAAATTGTTTCCACGTAAGTGTGCGACTACTCTTGAATCCATAGCTTTTTTTAATATTTTGGAAAATGATTTCTGTGAGGAAACTGGACGATAACTCTTTGGATGTGCTTTGTCACCTTTGTTATGAATTGATTTAATAATTGCGTGTTGATCCCGCCTGGAAAAATTCCCTGTGCAAGTGAAGGATTGCATGTATATCCCTAAGAACATTATTTATTAAGTTGGAACAACTTTTCAGAATTGTGTTTGAAATTCCATCAGTTCCACAACAGTGCTTTCTTTTATTTTTTTAATAGTTGTATCAGTTTCACTGAAGGATGCTGGTACTGCTCCTAGTTGTTTAAAGTTTTGTGGAATGACATTTTTAGTAAACTCTCTTGCTTCTTCAGTTCAGCCATTTAATCCTATATTTGCTGCTACTTTTAGAAAGTGATTGTTAAAAGTACTAGCAACTTGTGAATTCTCAGTCACAGCATTGTCATTTAGTTTAATTGTTATAGAAATATGTGGCTGCCCTGCCTCCTGTCTGAATTATTCTATATAATTTTATTCTTAGTATCTGTATTGTTTATTTCTGTCAGGACATGCATACTTCTGGAGATTTTAATAATTTTACTTAAAATACTACAGTATTTCTTGAAGTATGCAAGCAATGAAACTTCCTGGCAGATTAAAACTGTGTGCCCGACCGAGACTCGAACTCGGGACCTTTGCCTTTCGCGGGCAAGTGCTCTACCAACTGAGCTACCGAAGCACGACTCACGCCCGGTACTCACAGCTTTACTTCTGCCAGTACCTCGTCTCCTACCTTCCAAACTTTACAGAAGCTCTCCTGCGAACCTTGCAGAACTAGCACTCCTGAAAGAAAGGATATTGCGGAGACATGGCTTAGCCACAGCCTGGGGGATGTTTCCAGAATGAGATTTTCACTCTGCAGCGGAGTGTGCGCTGATATGAAACTTCCTGGCAGATTAAAACTGTGTGCCCGACCGAGACTCGAACTCGGGACCTTTGCCTTTCGCGGGCAAGTGCTCTACCAACTGAGCTACCGAAGCACGACTCACGCCCGGTACTCACAGCTTTGCAAGGTTCGCAGGAGAGCTTCTGTAAAGTTTGGAAGGTAGGAGACGAGGTACTGGCAGAAGTAAAGCTGTGAGTACCGGGCGTGAGTCGTGCTTCGGTAGCTCAGTTGGTAGAGCACTTGCCCGCGAAAGGCAAAGGTCCCGAGTTCGAGTCTCGGTCGGGCACACAGTTTTAATCTGCCAGGAAGTTTCATATCAGCGCACACTCCGCTGCAGAGTGAAAATCTCATTCTGGAAACATCCCCCAGGCTGTGGCTAAGCCATGTCTCCGCAATATCCTTTCTTTCAGGAGTGCTAGTTCTGCAAGGTTCGCAGGAGAGCTTCTGTAAAGTTTGGAAGGTAGGAGACGAGGTACTGGCAGAAGTAAAGCTGTGAGTACCGGGCGTGAGTCGTGCTTCGGTAGCTCAGTTGGTAGAGCACTTGCCCGCGAAAGGCAAAGGTCCCGAGTTCGAGTCTCGGTCGGGCACACAGTTTTAATCTGCCAGGAAGTTTCATATCAGCGCACACTCCGCTGCAGAGTGAAAATCTCATTCTGGAAACATCCCCCAGGCTGTGGCTAAGCCATGTCTCCGCAATATCCTTTCTTTCAGGAGTGCTAGTTCTGCAAGGTTCGCAGGAGAGCTTCTGTAAAGTTTGGAAGGTAGGAGACGAGGTACTGGCAGAAGTAAAGCTGTGAGTACCGGGCGTGAGTCGTGCTTCGGTAGCTCAGTTGGTAGAGCACTTGCCCGCGAAAGGCAAAGGTCCCGAGTTCGAGTCTCGGTCGGGCACACAGTTTTAATCTGCCAGGAAGTTTCATATCAGCGCACACTCCGCTGCAGAGTGAAAATCTCATTCTGGAAACATCCCCCAGGCTGTGGCTAAGCCATGTCTCCGCAATATCCTTTCTTTCAGGAGTGCTAGTTCTGCAAGGTTCGCAGGAGAGCTTCTGTAAAGTTTGGAAGGTAGGAGACGAGGTACTGGCAGAAGTAAAGCTGTGAGTACCGGGCGTGAGTCGTGCTTCGGTAGCTCAGTTGGTAGAGCACTTGCCCGCGAAAGGCAAAGGTCCCGAGTTCGAGTCTCGGTCGGGCACACAGTTTTAATCTGCCAGGAAGTTTCATATCAGCGCACACTCCGCTGCAGAGTGAAAATCTCATTCTATGCAAGCAATGTCGGATCTTGACATACTCTAGCCTTTGCGTAAATTTCCCTCCTCTACTTAGGTGAGTTTTTAGTTCTATTAGTTATCCACGGCTTACTTGCTTTTTAAAATACACTTTCTGGATGATATTTTTAGGAAAGCAATTTCCAAATATCGACACAAATTTACTATGGAATAAATTGAATTAGACACTACCATCTGTTTCTACATATACCTCATCACATACAACTCTTTTAGCTCACGCTTGAAACACTGCATCACACTCTCTTTAATAAGATCCACAGGATTGTATGAACCTGCGTTTGGGTTGTAATATGCCATACAGTGTGTTTCCATTAATTGTGCAGCATGTTCACGAATATACCGTACAATATGCAGATATGGAAAACCCTTTGTTGAAATGACTAGACTATCAATCAATACCAGGATCACCGAACATAAGCAGCATTGTAGGTCGGCAAGTTGGAACAGGTGGAGAAGTAGTCCATGGCAAAACACGCGCTATGTGAGACCGACCACAGAGTAAAACTCCCCACACAGAAGTTCTTACTGTAGAGAAGATCTATCGCACCAACATCCCCAGGGAAGCTATGGAAACACGTAAACTTGACCATAGCCTCAACAAGAAAGAAGAAAGCCTCAGGGTGAACGTATCCTGGATCCCCGTCCTGCACTGATGGCCACTGCACATAGCAAGGGGAGAACCGCAGCGATGATGACCACTGGAAAGCCATTGCTGGTACATTTAACCTGCGGTCGCGAGCTCCACTCCAGTCCACCACCAGAAATGCAGGGTGAAAGTTTGGCAATGCCAGCCGCTCGTGCTGACGAAACGTCAGAAAAATAACCAGACAAATGTTGGCCGAAGAACCCGAGACACAAGCTAACAGACAATTCGGCTGAGTTCTCGGAATGTTAGTTATGAACAGTGCAATTCGCAAATCTACGGAAAATTTTGTTTAAGGAAGAAGCATCGTTTACAAACGATGGGTACGTCATTCTTCGGTTTAAACTCCACGCTGACTCGAAGAAGCGTATAAAAACAACGCTCTTAGTGTGTCAACGTTTGGAGTGTGTTTTTAAGGGTTACTGATTTGTTGATGAGAATCTATATAGACTCAAGTTCCACGAGTTCCTAAGATATTTTGCTGCCACAGTTACAGGAAAACATCCGACTCGACTGGTAATCAACGTATTGAAAATATGACTCATGTCCCTCCCATTCGGCACTAATAATAAGGGACCCTCTTTAGAGAACAATTGGAGAGGAATGGAAAAGTCGTTCAGACAACGCAAAATGGTTTGCAAACACACTAAATTTAACACTTATACAGTTTCGTCTGTGCCAGAAATTAAAGCAAGAAATTAACTGGGAAACCCTGACGAGTCCCGATAGCATGAAATGCTTTGTAATACGTACCTGTGCTGCCAAATGCAGTGTCCAGCATTGTTTCTCCAAAATCACTTTATAACGTGTAGCAGTGCTGCACCAACATTCTGAGCACCTGGTACGACAGCCGTGATAATAAACACGCGAACTGTACCTGAGTTACGAGCTTGTTCACATTTGGTAATGTGGGGCAGGCGTTTGTGACACCTCTTCTCCTGACGTTGTGACAGTGATCTGTGGTACTGTTACCTTGATACTAATTGATCAAGTCCCATATATGTTGACGTTCTCTTAGAATATTCTCACAGAAAAACGAACAACATTCCCATGGAAGGAAACAAAGCCGGTGTCATTATTCGACGATCATCAAAGGAGAAATTTACTTGAGAACGTCAGGAAACTTGCTATATTGTCCGCTGTTACTCGGCGGAAAACGCACATCGATTTACTTACTTATTCTGGATGTATTTAGGTTGGCCTGTCTTAGCTGCTTCTCTCTGTAGCTTTAAATCATCAGTGAAATATTTATTGCGTGCGTTTCACCTGCTCTGTTTTGAGGCATATTCTTGAATCCTGCTGCAATCGGAATTCCGTAATTGGCACATCACTGATGTGTTTAACTATTGCTTATCTGCATTTGCTTGCAGTTTCCGTCAAGTTGTCGGTTAACAGCATCACATTTCTCTCGATCTCATTGTCCGTAAAAGTAATGATATTAACAACAAGTTGCGGTGGTTCGCCGTCATGATATTTTCTGTGATCACTTTTCGTGATCACTTCTCACTGCAGTTGCGCTCTACTAAAATTAGTGTTCAGTAGTCTTGGTACTCTACACATATAATTGAATTGTAGGATTACCTGTAGTATTGGTAGAATTTGTCGTGAAAGAAATATAAATCAATGTATAAGAGACAAAATGTGAATCGACGACAATCATTTATCGTTTGTTTGTCTGGTTGTTTGTTTTTCACGTAATTAGAGCCGCACATCATTCAGCGTTAATCCACTGAGTATTTAATTCCATACAGAACGTAAACTGCATTTTATAAGTAATAAAGATTAATAGAGCGCGTAGCTACTCCACTTTTATGTAACCAAAGCAGTTACTTACATGCCCATACGTAAAATAAATATAATTATTGTTCTTATTTTTTTGTCAATAGAATTTTCTTAGTCACGATCAATTTAGAGAGTTTCCTGTTATTACTAATAAATGCGATAGCTGTTTATGAGTAATTGAAACATGTTTTATATGAGTTAGACGAAATGTTGAATAAATATTTGATATATGTTTTTTTACTGTTCTTTTTGATTTTACTTTTTGTTGTGGAAACTGCGTTTTCTAGAGCTACATGACAGATCTTTATTGTTTCCTCTGTTTTTACCACGATATTACAAATCAACAATTTTCGAATGAAACCTGAACTGAACAACGACATTGTCAGTTTGGCTACAAATACTATTTACTCTTAAGTAAAAGACAGAATAACTACGTAGAAAAATAATGTTTCGTAGATTATTGGACTCTGTGTAAATCCTCATACAGTTTACAGACGTTTTACTGCTTCTGGTTTTTGGGGTAATTTAGTAAGGAAAGCGATCACTATGAGGTAACGCCTGATGGGTACGCTACACACCCAACGTAAAGGTAACATGGTCACGACCTTAAACGACCAAAGTTACTAGGAAAAGTACCGTAGTCATGCTTATTTATGGTAGTCAATAGAAACCTAAGGAAGTCTTCCAACTCTGTAGCTCACACTGAGTGGTAACAACACGCACTGCTTTATATGGGGGTGTGACTGTATTTAGTCACTTTTCAAACTTTGTTTCGATTAAGGAGGGATTACGAGTTCGCGTTGACGTCGGTAATCGCCTTCATGTTTATTGATGCTGGCTGTACCCCTTCCTTGTCGATATCCCGTCTTTTATTACGGTCTGTCTCTGGAACTAAACCCACATGTATATCTTGCTTCTGCCTGGGACAGAAGATTTCTGGTGTAGCAACCCATTGATAATCTCGCAGTCAAATGTATCTCCAATTTAATAAAGATAACCTACAACCAATCTATCACTTTAATTCATGATAGCTGATTTGGTTTATTTGCAGTTAGGTGCTAGTGCGCTAGTATATCCATAAGACATTCTATTTGAAGGTTCACTTTCAACACATCTGTAGGTTAGCAGTAATCTTCACAGTTCATTTTCTCTCACTATCTTCACAGGACTAAGGTCGCAGGTTCGAATCCTGCCTCGGGCACGGATATGTGTGATGTCCTTAGGTTAGTTAGGTTTAAGTAGTTCTAACTACTAGAGGACTGGTGACCTGAGCAGTTGAGGCCCGTAGTGCTCAGAGCCATTTGAACCTTCACAGGAAAATAGGGTTTAAAGTACCGTCGGTGGCCACATACATTAGATGTAGATCTGCTTTCAACGATATTTTTATTTTTGCTATACAATATCGTATAACGTACATTTTTAATCTCAAAAATTTTCTAAGAGATTTCGTGATTGCAGCCGGCCGTGGTAAAATTCACTCCACGATATTTCTACCGTATACCTGCTAGTCACCGTCAGGCAAGCCATCCAAGACTGACGGAGACGTTCACCGCTCCCCCTTATGTAGCACGCTGATAGTATTTCCGCGCAAACATCAGAGTCACGGTGACAAAAGGACCGCTCCGCCTTACGGTGGCGCCCTCGCTGTTGGAACTGCAAGGATCAGCTGCCTTCGAGGTTGCCGCCCGCCGCAGTCATCGGAGTATTCTGGCGTCTTTGTCTGTAGCAAATCTCTGAGATAACGGGATTCCACGCATTATACATTGTCGCGGTTCATCAGATTTCCGCGATGCGTATTTCGATGGATTCTTTTATAATGGAGTCCTAGAAATCAGTTGTTGTGACCAGAATTAATTTTTATCTTATTCCATTGAATGTCCGTTGGAGACACAATGTTCCGCAATTGCAGACTTGCTGGGTCGCAGAAGATGAGAGTAACGTTTATGTCCTGTGCAACGCTCTTCCACTGTTCGTGTTGTTTGTCCGATACAGGCCATACCACACTGGTACTGTACAGGGTGATCAAAAAGTCAGCATAAATTTGAAAACTGAATAAACCACGGAATAATGTAGACAGAGAGGTACAAATTGACACACATGCTTGGAATGACATGGGGTTTTATTAGAACCAAAAAAATACCTAAGTTAAAAAAAATGTCCTACAGATGGCGCTTTATCTGATCAGAATAGCAATATTTAGCGTAAAAAAGTAAGACAAAGCAAAGATGATGTTCTTTACAGGAAATGCTCAATATGTCCACCATCATTCCTCAGCAATATCTGTAGTCGAGGAATAACGTTGTGAACAGCAGTGTGAAGCATGTCCGGAGTTATGGTGAGGCATTGGCGTCGGATGTTGTCTTTCAGCATCCTTAGAGATGTCGGTCGATAACGATACACATGCGACTGCAGGTAACAATAAAGCCAATAATCACACGGGTCTGGGGACCTGGGAGGCCAAGCATGACGAAAGTGGCGGCTGAGCACACGATCATCACCAAACAACGCGCGCAAGAGATCTTTCACGCGTCTAGCAATACTTTTCTTTTTTTTTTTTTTTTTTGTTTTAATAAAACCCCATGTCATTCCAAGCATGTGTGTCAATTTTTACCTCTCTATCTACATTATTCCGTGGTTTATTATGATTTCAAATTTATACTGACTTTTTTATCACCCGGTATTTAGTAAATTTCCGCCCTTCTGCAATTGCAAATTATCCTTCACTAATCCCAGCAGGTCGGAAATCTTAGATGGTGGAAGGAAAATCACTTGCACCTGATAATTACTAAAGATTCTTCCTATTTTGAAGGAAATATTTCCAAATAATGGAAGAAAAATTAGGGACTTCGCTGGCACGTTCTTCCTCTTTGCGCGCTTCCCGGTTCTCGGGTTTAGCTGAGAACACCCTGTTAATTTGCCGGGGCGAATATCTATTGTCTTTTATTAAATGTACAAGCTCTTTACCTAAACTATCTGTATCCGAAATGTCTTCGAACATTTAATTCGCCGGGAAAATTTTAAATTTCACATTTTTTCTTCCACTGCTGTTTCCTTGTAATTATGTATTTGTTTTTGTATCTGAAAGGAAGTTAATAACATAAATATATGTGGAAACCTCACATATGTATAATCTACGTCTTGGAAGCACCTTACGCGCATATCTATCTTTCCGTAGTGATTTATTTTGTTCGTCAACTTCTTTTATTTTGTGGCTTAATAGTCCTTATTGGCAATCATAAGATAGCCTGCTTATTTTAAAAAGCATCGATGTTTATTCCCTTTCTATGAACGGTGCGTATGTATAGCGGTTTCTATTACCTTGACAATAGCAAATCTTCTCGCATCTAATAGTCTAAACAAGTGCAAGGAGAGGAGTGATGTGTCGGAAACCGCTGAAATTGGCAGGAGCTTCAATTAACGTGAGTAGTAATCAGCGGGATCTCTTCGTGAGGGAAATTCGACTTCAATCACGCGAGCGAAGCTAGGGTTCAATTACTGTCTCGATGGAAGTGGAGTATTTCAGTAGCACAGTCTAAACGCAACTATTCTTACGCTTAGAGTGATATTTCAGAGATCACAGTAGTCAGTACGATTTCCCTGTTATTAAATATTTCTTTCCTTCATTAGCGTGTGCTTACTACTATAGTACTATAATTTCACTAAGGCTTGAAGCTCCTCTTGATGTTGTTCTGTATTTGCCATTTAAAAATCGGGTTGTTTTGGAAATGAGTCTTAAGCAAACACAGTTTGTTTATTTTCGTATTTACCCAGACTTGTTTCGCAAAAACGGAAGAACATCAAGAGTAGCATCACACATTAGTAAAATGAGTATCTCAGTGCCAAGCCAAGCATGTCCCACGAAGCTCTACAGCAAATTCAAGAATACAACAGTAAAGCTGCACAAAACTATCCTCAACATCAAGTTTACTCTTTGAGAAAATTGGACCCACAGAAGACGACACATTGGTGTCGAAACATGTCTCGGTAAATATGAAAATAAACTAACTGTGTTTGCATAAGGCTGATTTCCAAAACAACCCGATTTCTAGCCCTGTCAGCTTATTTCTGTTTATAAAGCCATTATCAAGTGATAGGTATGCACACATAACCAGTACAATTACCTGTAGTATCAAAAATGTTTATGTATGTAGAGTATCAAAAATGTTTGACTCGTTGTGGATTATTTCATCATTCGGAGGTACACTGCCTGACCAAAAAACGTGAAGAGTCTGAAAGGGAGAAAGAAAGGAAATCAAACTTCATGAGAGGTTGTTGTTGTGGTCTTCAGTCCTGAGACTGGTCTGATGCAGCTCTCCATGCTACTCTATCCTGTGCAAGCTTCTTCATCTCCCAGTACCTACTGCAACCTACATCCTTCTGAATCTGCTTAGTGTATTCATCTCTTGGTCTCCCTCTACGATTTTTACCCTCCACGCTGCCCTCCAATGCTAAATTTGTGATCCCTTGATGCCTCAAAACATGTCCTATCAACCGATCCCTTCTTCTAGTCAAGTTGTGCCACAAACTTCTCTTCTCCCCAATCCTATTCAATACCTCCTCATTAGTTACGTGATCTACCCACCTTATCTTCAGCATTCTTCTGTAGCACCACATTTCGAAAGCTTCTATTCTCTTCTTGTCCAAACTGGTTATCGTCCATGTTTCACTTCCATACATGGCTATACTCCATACAAATATTTCTACACTCCAGAGGCTATGTCTTATTATTTCAGTGATCACGAAATCGAGTCAAAGTCACAAAGACTTTTGGCAAACGGTGAGACTCTGCACTCTCTCTGACCATTTGGAAGGAAAGCCGTTGTATCCTTTCCGGTGGCGAGCTGGCTCACAACTTTTGTAACTGGTTCTTCATCTCCTGAGTACTGAGAAAGCTACGGAATTTGATGTCAGATGTTGTCCCAAATATGTTCTGTCGATAATGTATTTCTGGATCTTGTTGGTTGGAGAGCTCATTGAGAGACGTGCCGTCCGTGGACAAGTACTTTTCTGTTGCAGATTTTCGCATGGGAGGAACAAATGAAGACCCAGGATGTCTGCGACACCGTTGTGCCGTCAGTTCCCGCCAGCCGTGGCCTGAAGTCATTCCTGATGGCTCCCCACACCTCAGCGCCAAGGGTGATACAGCTGTGGCTCTCAAAAGTATTGGAAGAATCGGATCTCTCCCCAGGTCGCCGCCACACTAGCTGACGAAAGTCGTCCGGGGTACTGTAGAACCTCTAGCCATACCTGAACACAATGCGACGTCATTCATCAGAAACCCATGTTTCTGGTCATGACACCACTCGATGTGCATCCGTTTGTGGTTAGTGGCAGCGTACAGTTGGTTATTTGGAGATTAAAGGTACTAAACTACAAGGTTGTCAGTCCCAGCAGCCTTTGCATAGGACGGTAAATACTTGGTCAGACTGCTGATAACCCTGTATGTGGGATGGTGTGGGATGACACAGCCTGCAGCTGGGAGTCCATAACCTGGTGTTAGACGGCAGGCGCGTACTTGGTCAGACTGCTGATAACCCTGGATGTGGGATGGTGTGGGATGACACGGCCTGCAGCTGGGAGTCCATAACCTGGTGTTAGACGGCAGGCGCGTATGCGAATAGGGTACGATGTGCTTGCTGCTGTGTACGGTGATCAACCCTTGTGAAGATGAAATATGGTCCACCAGATGGTAGACGACGAGTACACCATTTCCACACATCAGCATGTGTCCAACATCGGGCCATTGTCACACTCGAATGCCCCACAAATCTGGATACTGCCCAATTGTACCAATCCGACAACTGGGGACCGACAGTGAGGCCCCTTTAAACTCTGTCTGGTGCTAATAACCAATACCCATGCACTCTGCTGATGGTTCTACCTGTCATATAGAACTACAACTTCGATACTCATTTACATTGATATCTAACCACATCATCTGGGTGCTTCACTTTTGTTGCTATAGTCTATTCAAAATTACTTTAGTATTGACAGCTGCGGCGGAAGTGGTAGGGACAAGGCCGCGCTGGCGGGACGGCTCGGATTCAGCCAATCCCGGGATGGCTGTAGCCGCAGCCCAGAGGGCACGTGCTCCCTGAGTTGCCAAATCTCAGTCCACAACACTTCCGCTTGTGGCGCGATTTAGTTGGCAGTGGGTGAGTCTGTGCACTCGCTGCGCTCTATGTTTGTTTCGTCGCAGTTTACGAGTTACCGTATTGGTTCTGTGACAATTATTTGTTGTATCTTATTTAACATCTCAGAAGAAAGTACATCGAAAGTTAGAAGTGAAAAAGTTCGACGTCGTTCTCGTGGACAGGAGATTGCTTTACAAGGACAGTGTAGAGAAATGGTTTGTTTGTTAAGAGCTTACATTGAGAGTGAAAAACCTAATGGTGGTCCACTACTCTCCGTTAGCAAGGTAGTAGATTGACAGTGTTTTTGTTGATATTCAGGACTGCTGCCATTCAATCTAGTCGTAGAAACTGTAAAAGCTGAGTCTTGCTGTGATTTAGCGTTAATTTATTTTCTACAAGGCATGAACTTAGGTCATGAACGGCACAATTTCAAAACTGAGCCAGTGTTGCACACAACATCCTTTACTAGTATCATCAGCAAACAGAAATATTTTTGATTTACTTGTAATACTAGAGGTCATATCATTTATATAAATAAGGAAGAGCAGTGGCCTCAACACTGATCCCTGGGGCAACTCCCATTTCACTGTATCACACTCAGACCCCACATCACAGCCATTCTCAACGTTGTGAGTAATGAACTTTTGCTGTCTGTTGCTAACATAATAGGTTAACCATTTGCGAGCTGCTCTCAGTATTCCGTAATGGTCCAACTTCTGGAGCCTTACTTAAATAAAAAAGTATGCCTTCCGTTCTAAACCTTTCGTTTAACCCATCCAGTACCTCACAGAGAAAAGAGAATATAGTATTTTCAGTTGTTAAGCGACATCTAAAACCGAACTGTTCATTTGATAGCAAATCATGTGATATAAAATGTTAAATTATCCATACATACACAGCCTTTTCAATAACTTTATCAAACACTGACGGCATAGAAATATGTCTAAAACTGTCTACATTATCCCTTTCTCCCTTTTTATAATGCGGCTTTACTACTACTTTACCTAAAGGAAAAATTACAAATATGGCTAAATACAGGGCTAACATTTGGAGCACAGTACTTTGATATTCTGCTAGGCACTCCATCATAGCCATAAGAGTCCTTAGTCTTCAGTGATTTAATTATTGACTCTGTCTCCCCCTTGATTGTATCACAGAGGAGTATTTCAGACATCAATATCGTAAAGGCATTTGCCAAGTTATATGATTCCCTGTAGAAACTAAATTTTTATTTAATTCACGAGAAATGCTCTGAAAATGGTTGCTGAATACTGTACATATATTAGATTTATCAGTAAGACAAATATTTGTACTTCGAACTGATTTTATATTGTTTAAAAATGTTCAAATTTGTGTGAAATCTTATGGGACTCAACTGCTAAGGTCATGAGTCCCTAAGCTTACACACTACTTAACCTAAATTATCCTAAAGACAAACACACACACCCATGCCCGAGGGAGGACTCGAACCTCCGCCAGGACCATCCGCACCTTACAATACTGTTTGTAATGGGCTACTGCAGCTTCATTGTGACTACTTCTAACATTTTAATATAATTCGCGCATTTTTCTAGACGATATCCTTGTCCCCGCCACCCAGGCCACCCGGGCTGCCCATTAGTGCTAGTACCCCGTTTAGAACGTTCTAATGGAAAACAACTCTAAAAAAGCATGAGAAATGTGTTAAGGAAAGCATATTTGTCATATATGTTATCGGCACTAGGTTTAAAAAATCCTCTATTGCTGTTGGATTAACTTTCATATATAGTTTGTAATTACATGTAACATTTGTTTGAGTATGAAAGCCTTTTAGTGTCAAAATTTGTGCGTCATGGTCTAAAAGGCCATTCACCCTTTTACTAACAGAATGCCCATCTAGTAAAAAAGAGTGAATAAAAATATTGTCTATGAGTGTGCTACTGTTTCCCTGCACCATAGTTGAAAAAAAAAAAAAAACAGTTGGCATCAGATCATATGAATTTAGGAGGTCGTACAACATCCTTTCCTTGCACCATCATACACAAAAGTTATCTTGAATTCACCACATATAACTAATTTCTGGTATTTCCTACAAAGGGAATTAAGTGGCCTTTCTAGCTTGAGAAGAAATGCTCTTTAGTCAGAGTTGAGTACCTATAAGCCACAACAATTAGAAGTTTAGTTCTACAAAATTCAACTGCCCCTGCAGAAATTCAAATATCTGTTCAATGCAGTGCCACGATATGACTATGGACTCAAATGGAATACCGTTTATTATGTACATAGCCACCCTACAACCAGATAATCTCTATCCTGGTATAGGAAGCTTCTGAAATGTCAAATTATTTAAGTGGTGCTCTGACATACCAATAATTTCAGTTATCATCTATGAGCTGTTCACTAACTTTATCTGCAATATGTCTCATATTTCGATAAAATATACTAATTCTTTCTCTGCTTGGAAACGTGAGACCCTCTGAAGGTGAGCACTTACTTAAAGAGACTTCCTTTAAGCAGGTATGCCTATCAGCTGTCTTCAATCTAAATAAGGTGCACCTCTAACACCACAGGAATTTTTCCATAAGTGATCCCACCACCACCTGCTACACTGTCACCTATAAGCTTTGACAACCTCCTCTTCCAGTCCCTGTTGAGGTGCCGGCCATGCCAAGTGAAATCTGACCTACTGATAAACCCAACTGGCACCGCTGAAATGTAACCCATGCCCTCTGCCATCAGTGTCTTCTCCAGCCCCATGTTAACACGCCTAACAGCTGCATTAAGGTGAGGCCGATCATGACGCTGAAACAGTTGCACGAAATGCACATTAGTGCCACCGGTTTGAGTAGCTATCTTTACCAGGTCACCACCTGCATCATATTCCCCATCCCTGTCAAGACTGTTCCCTGCTCAACCCACTATCACTAACTGACCCTCCTTTGTAAAATTCCTACATAACTCCCCTACGCTGTCACTCACCTTAGCCAACCCTTCACTAGGCTTCACAATGCTGGTAACCTGGTACTCAGTCCCCAACACTTCCTGCAACTGTTGGCCCACACCTCTACCGTGCAAACTACCTAGCAGCAGAACCTTCTTCTTTTTGTTTCTAACTAACCTAGGCCTCCTAACTGCTGAGGACTGCTGCATGTTCTTCACAACATCAACAACTACAAGGTGCTCCTCTCCTTTCAACTTGACAGTTGGCAAAATCTATTGCATATACGCAGAGCATACTTGTAACTGTCTGAATATCTCTTCCTCCTAGCTGCCTTCTAGCCAACTGCCAGTTCCCTTTCCCCACCACCCTTCTCCCTCATAAACCTATCTAGTTCCTCCATTGAGTGTTTAACTGCACCTGAAGGGCACAGGTCATACGCTCCTGCTCCTCTGTCAACTTATTTCTACTACAGACTCTGCATTCCCAGGAGAGGATCTCGCTAGAATGCCCACTGGCTTCCCCACTGCATTCGCCTGAATGAAAATACTTTAAACAAATCCCACACCTTAATTCACTACTTACAAACCTACGACAGAGCCCCCACTTCTCTCATGGTAAAATTTTACAGTTACTAAAAAAAATATACGTCTACATTACCTAAGTTCGGTTACACCAGTAGAACTACCTATAGAACAAACAATAGCGGTCTTGAAATTCTCTGTCTACTAAGAAAGCAACTACTTTTATTAATAATACTAGACCAGAGCTAATACCTATACCAACAACATCTCACAGAATTATTAGATAAAACAAAAAAAATTCAAGTGGCCACTGGAACACTCAACGAAGTTAAAACACTGAATGAAAATTTTACTGAAATATTTCACTAGAAACAATAAGAATCCTCAGCTGAATACTGAAGCGCGAAATTTACTAAACGCACAGAAAACTCTAAAAAGTTTATTTAATCGTTATTTCACCATAAACAGCGTGAAACACCGCTGAAAAGTAATAGATGTAATAACTTTATAACAGTGCACAAATGGCTTAGTCAGTATTTAGCTTTATACCCAGTACAGCTGCAACTGCACGCCGCAAAGTGGGAGCACACTACCGAGGCGTAAGGCTCGGACGAGTAACAGGCCACTCGAGTCAATAATACAGGAAGAGAGACTGAGATTAATGACAATCGACCAATATCTTACTTTTACAGCAAATATTAACACAAATGAACTTGAAAATAAGTAACTAAAGACTAACACTGTATAAAATATTGATGAGCAACTTCAACAGCAGTCCAGCGCACGTGATGTCACACCAAAAATGAGTAAGCCTGTATCACATCACAGCACCGTGCTAAGCTTCGGCTAGACGACCAGAACTTTTCTCTGAGAGACCACCCTCTGCTATCACCTATCACAAACAGTACTGATCAGCTAATCATCTCTGAGGTACCCCTGAGATAGCAAGAGCGTGCATTTCTGTCCAAAAGTAGCCTGTTTCGCTCTTTTTAAGCCACTAGCAACTCACTGCTAAAGTACAGTTGGAGATTTACTGTTCAAAGGCGACGCGTAACATAACTTCCTGAGGGAAAATAGGCATTTGATGACCCTGCAACACACAAGCGCATGCTGTCAGTGAGTGTAAGAAAAGGAGTGCAACCGCTTAGTCACTGAATGTCATGCCACGAAACTCGATGAACTTTCAGACACATTGTTCTGCACGAGCCTGTTCAAAGAAGAAGTTGATCCAAAGTCAGCCTACTTTAGGAGGTATTTTTGCCAACAGCTTAAATGCAAAGCAATCTTTTTGTTGTGCCTGTCTGGACCCAGCATGGTGAGTAGCAATTTATCTTTTTCATAATATTGTCAGGATTTTTAGTAACTTGTCTGAGAGATGTGCGTTGTGAACTCAATACCGTGAGCATACATGGACGGTTCATGTGAACGAAGTGTATGAAACCAATCTAATTGATCCATGTGGGCGTTAAACGGTGGTAGCGTGCTGTCTCCTCAGAGGGTTCGGATCATTTTCGCCCGGGATACCGATAGAAGGCTTTTGCAGATTGCACGTTAAACCATTGTAGCCTGCTGGTTTTATACACAGTTCTGTATGAATGCTGCAACTAAATGTTACATGCTATTTCTTAATTGGGACGAATTCAAGAACTGAGGCTTCTGAAATGCTGGGAATCATCATTCCTATTTCTGCTTGTTGAAGATTAGATACTTTCAGCACTCTATGTAAAACCATCAGACAGCAACTACATATATAATAATTTTCCGTATACTAATGACTATGTGTTTATCATTTACTGTTAAAACATGAAACCTAAAACACAACAACACAAATAAATCCATGTTCCACAAAAGCGATTTTGGGACTCAATATTGTCAAAAGACCTAAAGCTCACATGATTTCCCCAAATCGCTACAAGGAATGCTGCGAGACTGTCTACAGTGACACCACGATTGACACAGTACCCATTAGTGTCCAGCACTGTAATAACCATGTACTTAGTGATACCGACTATCACGTCTCTTTTAGTGCTAAATTTTATTTCGTCCTGCAGTATCCGGCCTTAAAGCATAAAGACCTGACTTTACATAAATAACAAAACTTACAACAATTTGACACACATTAATCCATACGGCTTTATAGAAGTAATGTAGTGACAGTCATTGTCACAGAATTAAGAAATTTAAGTTTTCTTTCAGTGTGAACACATTTATATCAGACAAGGCATCTTCGTCCAAATAAAGATGATGCCAAAAACTGTATGTATTCGATTTCAACTACGTATGCTTTAACCAGAAAGATATTTTTAAAAGAAATCTTGCGTTCTCTTACATGATTCTTACTTGGAATGTAGACTATTGTCTGACGCGCATTATTATTACGAACAGTTTTGTCTTCTATTGGTTCGTCACATTTGTTCGTAGAAGAAGAAAATAAAGTTCCATATTTCGTTGTCATATGAATGCAGAATTTTAAACACGAAATATTTACAGTAAAATACTTCATTCACTTCCCCTTTATTTATTCATGAAGCAATTCCAGCTTCCAATTTACGTGTAAATTAATTATTAAAAATGAAATTGTGAGGAAATTTCTTTTTTCGCAAACACCACACGTAAAAATACTGTTAGTCATATTCGTTAATCTGTTATTTTCCCTGGCGCAACGCATTGTTCTTGCTGCACGTCTCAAACAACGTGCTATTCATGAAACTGCTCTTCGCGCACATTTTGCGATTTTCAAAACTGATTGTCAATCATTTCCAAAAGCTTAACGCCTAGGTGTGCAGCAGAGACATGAGGAATGAAGGTCCTATCCGTTATGAATATTTTTGTCTACGGATGAAGCTAAATGGTACTTGTTGCTCAGTACTGTGCTACAGAGTTTTAATTCCGGTAATGGAACAAAGATTCACTTGCATAACGTGATCTAGGAGAGGATTATAACATCTAATCACTTCAACATGCAAAATATTCCGGGTAACATTTTGAAATTTTTCGTAAGTCCATACTGAATAAGGTTAGATTATGTTGCTGAAGGTGATCTGTCGAGCAGATCAGGGCATTATGAGTGAAACGAGAAGTAGTTTAGGAGATAGAGTAAGTAATAATTTTCTAGTAGTATAGCTAGCCATAACGGTAATAATAAAACAATCAATAAAATTTTAGATGGGAAATAAAATTAACCACAGTGTAATCGAAACCATGAATAACAGTTTATTAGAGATGGAGAGCAAATTAATACTAGTCTGCAAGAAGCAATTCAGACTAAGCCATTAGTAATGCTAACTGTGAATAATTTGGCAACAAATTACGGGAAATAAATCATCAGACAGAAACTCTTATCAGTGCGTCGAGATTAGAGAAAGAAGGGACTGCAGCTCAGTTAGAAAAGTTTAAAAGAGTACGGTCTGAGAAGATAGATATTAACACAGAGAAGTGAGACGTGTACATTTGTGATTTTGAAGTAGAAAAGTAGTTCATGAACAAGAAAATTGATAAATTACCAGAAGAACTAAGTAGTTTTTAGGTGTCTCCCGAAGGAAATCTAAAAAGAAAGAAAGGAAAACCCTTAGAGAGGTACAACCATCAGTAAATGATAGAGTTCAAGATCTGATGAAGGAATGCAGGTGAAATGTGAAAATCGATGGTACTGAGGTACAAGAATAAAACATGGAGAAAAAAAAGGGATACTTTTGATCAGTTACAGTGACAAGTAGAAAATTTGAAGTTACAAACAAAAGTGACAGGCTTGATTTTGAAGCTACGCGAAATCAAGTGAAGAATATGTATTCTTCGCAGGAACAAGGAGAAAGACGTGCTCATGAAGAGAAATGGGAGATGTTGCACTGTGTTCTCTGATTCTCAGTTAGATTTTCATTCAAAACAAAGAAACTGGGTGCTGAATTTCGGAGCCACAAAGTATACATGTCGGAAGAAGCTAATTTATCAACTGCCAAGATCCTACATTTTCATCACACATTATATCTGATAGCCGTGAATTTATTCACACTTTGTTACGTAAAGAAAAACAGCTACCACGCGAATCAACAATGCCAGATTAGTAGCTGCATTTTCCTCTCACTGTAAATGTTTATTGTTTGTTAGAGTCATATGCAATCACTCTTACACCCTCACGTTCATAAATATCTTGGATTTTTTGGTTGGTTTCGTTCTAACATTGAGTAAACCAGACGGTAGAATCATCTAGCTTTCCACATCTACGGAAGAGAAAACCCGTTTACTGTCACCTCCGCACCATCACATTGACGATGCAACACAGAAATTGCGTCGCGAATGTATTCTACAGGCTCCATACCGACTTCTCTCCGAGGGACTAACGTAGTTAAGAGTCACCGCATGGAACCTCTCCTGGGAGTCCGATGCACCACAACCAGTTTCCTGTAACCCTCGCACCCTCACATTGACGATGCGAACAGAAACTGCGTCACGATTGAATGCTACAGGCACCATGCTGTCTTCTCTCCGAGAGACTAACGTGGCTTTGGTCACCTCATGGAAACTCTCTCTGTTCGAAACAAGGCAGACAGCATTCCATTAGAACTCCTGATAGCCTTGGGAAAGCCAGCTCTGACAAAACTCTACCATCTGGCTGGAAAGAGGAACGTGACAGATGAAATACACTCAAACTTCTAGAAGAATATAATTACTCCAATCCCAAAGAAAGCAGGTGATGACACATGTGAAAATTACCGAACTATCATTTTAATAAGTGACGGCTGTAAAATACTAACACGAATTATTTACCGACGAATGGAAAAACTGGTAGCAACTGACTTCGGGCAGGATCAGTTTGGTTTCTGTAGAAATATTGGAACACATGAGGCAATACTGACCCTACGACCTGTCTTAGAAGATAGATTAAGGAGAGGCAAACCTACGTCTATAGCAACTGTAGACATAGAGAAGGCTTTTGACAAAGTTGACTGGAATACTCTCTTTCAAATTCTGAAGGTGGCAGGGGTATAATATAGGGAGCGAAAGGCTACTTACAATTTGTACAGAAACCAGATGGCAATTATGTCGAGGGGCATGAAAGGGAAGCTGTGGTTTTGAAGGGAGTGAGACAGGGTTTCAGAGTATCTCCGATGTTATTCAACCTGTATATTGAGCAAGCAGTAAAGGAAACAAAAGAAAAAAATTGGAGTAGGAATTAAATCACATGGAGAAGAAATAAAAACTTCAGGGTTTGCCGACGACATTGTAATTCTGTCAGAGACAGCGAAGGACCAACTGACAAGCTCAGCTGACGACAGGTGTTGTTGTTATACCTCGATGTGGACAGCTGAAAATGTGTGCCCCGACCGGGACTCGAACCCGGGATCTCCTACTTACATGGCAGACGTTCTATCCATCCGAGCCACCGAGGACACAAGTGAATAGCACGACTGCAGGGATTTATCCCGGGGCACACATTTTCTGCTGTCCACATCGAGGTATAACAACAACACTTGTCGGCAACTGAGGTTGTCAGTTAGTCATCATTTATTCCAGGGAAAAGCTGCACGGTCATCAACAGTAACTGTTCTTTCGAAAACAAGTTACTGTCTTCTTATATATAGTTAAAGGCTACCCAGACATTGACCTTCGTCTGTGCGAATGCGCACAAGTTGCCCAAACTCTTACGGGAATCGCCAAAGCGTGCGCGAGTGATGAGTTGGTGGGCAAATGTCTATAAAGTACAATACATATGTGGAGTTGTGGACAGTTGGGAATGTGAGTCTCACGGGAAGCGTGCAAGGGATAAGTCCCTGCAGTCGCACTATTCACCTGTGTCCTCGGTGGCTCAGATGGATAGAGCATCTGCCATGTAAGCAGGAGATCCCGGGTTCGAGTCCCGGTCGGAGCAAACATTTTCACCTGTCCACATCGAGGTATAACAACAACACCTGTCGGCAGCTGAGGTTGTCAGTTAGTCATCATTTATTCCAGGGAAAAGCTGCACGGTCATCAACAGTAACTGTTCTTTCGAGATCAAGTTACTGTCTTCAAAACGAGGATAATGGAATGTATTCGAATTAAATCAGGCGATGTTGAGGGAATGAGACTAGAAAAAGAGACACCTAAAGCAGTAGAGGGGTTTTGCTATTTGGGGAGCAAAATAACTGATGACGGTCGAATTAGAGAGGATATAAAATGTAGACTGGTAATGGCAAGGAAAGCGTTTCTGAAGAAGAGAAATTTGTTGACACCAGTTAAATGTTCACATGATTTAAATGTCAGGAAGTCTTTTCTGAAAGTATTCGTAAAATGGAGTGTAGCCACGTAGTGAAGTGAAACGTGGACGATAAATACTTTAGCCAAGAAGAGAACAGAAGCTTTCGAAATGTGGTGCTAGAGAATAATGCTGAAGATTAGATTGGTACATCGCGAAACTAATGAGGAGGTACTGAATGGAATTGGGGAGAAGAGGAATTTGTGGCATAACTTGACTAGAAGACTGGATCGGTTGGTGGGAAATGTTCCGAGGCATCAAGGGATCACCAATTTAGTTTTGGAGGGCAGTGTGGAAGGTTAAAATCGTAGAGGGAGACCAAGAGATGAATACAGTAAACAGATTTAGAAGGATGTAGGTTGCAGTAGTTACTTGGAGATGAAGTTTGCGCAGGGTAGAGTACCATGGAGGGCTGCGCAGGATAGAGTAGCGTGGAGGGCTACATCAAAGCAGCCTTTAGACTGAAGACCGCAACAACAACATAGCTCTAATATATAAGAGAATGACGTATATGATTTATGAAAACCACAATGTAATGAGCAGCAAATCAAAATAAGTAACAAACGGTATTCCAGAAATAGTCAATTCTTTCGGTGTACCTTAACAACCAGAAAGATAATAATTTACAATCCATTTTTTCTTAAAGAAATACGAAATGACTCTCTGACGCCTCCAGATAGTATTTTACCACTATGAATGACATACCTAATGTTTATACACTTTTTATTAATTATTATGAAAATAGTGAACTGGATTGAGGTAAAATTTGTGTTCATAAATTTTATGTTGAATATGCAGAGCAATGCACCTTTATTCTACAACTGGTTTAGTTTGAACAATTGAACGTGCCAGGTGACTGGAAAATGAGCAGGCCGTTCCTGTCTGCAAGAGGGATTGCAAGACGGATGCGTAGGATTATAGACGTAAACAGTGAAATTGTCAATCGTGTGGAACTCACCTTCCTATTGTAGTTCACGTGAACCAGCAGGCAACCGACAGTGGAGGTTTGGTTGATGCTCCTTTCCAACTATCACCAAACCCTCAATACGGGTCCACAATGCAGCTTAGTAAACAAAATAAGAGAGTACGGAATATCGGAACAGATATGCGACTGGTAGAAGATTTGCTAGCAGGCAAGACTCAGTTTGTGGTCCTTAACTGGGAGGCATTGTCAGAAGCAACGGCAGTGTGGCCTACATCGCAGGGGAGAATCGCTCTGCTCTTGTCGATACGTATTTGATACAATGACATCGACAAACTTCATCGGCTAGTAGATGCCACCCTGAGGAACAAGTTGAGGATTTTGTCTGTAAAGGCCACAGAATGTGGAAGTTACGGAGGGAAACACGTGCCGTTGGGCCGACCTTTCGCAGGACAAATGAGTTTGTACAGCGACAAAGTGTGGCCGGACCATTCAGTGCTTTCCATGACGTTGAACGCACGCACGCCTGTCTCACTAACACTGTAAAGCGTATTATATGATCACAGCATTAAACTTACAGAAATCCAGGTACATCCAGAAAATAAGATTTACATTTTAGAGAATGGTCAGTAAAAATCTGAGTCCAAAGACATGCAAGGGTTATTCGGAAAGTAAGGAACGACCGGGCGCGAAATAGAAAGTACAGTGAAAATCTGATGCAGCTTTGCACAGATGTGTTGGGCACTGTGTCTAGTACGCTCGTCGATCTCATCATGTCACTCTTTTCAGTTCTGAGCTCACAGTGAGGACGTAAAAATGACTAGAAATTCGCGTCTCCCGCCAAGTATGATTACCTCGCGAAAGATTTCGCCTGAAGCTATGCAATCCACATAACTGTCATGAAGTTCGTTCTACACGAAAATTCTCGGCCGCACGCTGCAGGGGTAACGAAGATGTTCATGCATCGTTTTCGATGGGAAGTGTTTGATCACCCACAATACAGCCCATAACTGGCTACCCCGAGGTTCGTCTCCGCTCAAATGAACCGCTGGCTATGAAGACAATATTTTGACACACAACGAGCTGCAGTCCAGAGTAGAAAATTGTCGAAAAGCACTAGCGGCTGTCTTCTATAACGAGGGAATTGAAACGTTGGTACAACACCACGACAGATGCCCAAGTGTGAGCTGCGACTGAGTACAGAAGTAGCTCGAAGGAGTAGCTAACCGTAGGATAGTAATATTGTAAGAAATGGTTATGTGTATCTGAAGATCTCTTTGGCTGTATACACTGCATTAGTGACTACCACAGTATTCAGTTCACTTGAAGCGGAAAGGACCTCCTCCATAGAAATCATTATTGAACAGGTAAAAGATTTAATCAGTTGGTCGATGAAAGCAGGAAACACACTGATGAGAAAAAATCGCAACACCAAGAGGGAGTTGTGTGACATAGACTAAAGTTGGCAGGCTTTTTCCGCATCTGAAAGGTCATATCAATTCAGAGTTCGTGGCAGGCACATAAGAGAGGCCCTGGTAGTGCCACTGTGAGGATGCAAATCAGGTTTGCTTTAAACATACACTGTAACGGTCGTGAGTATATTTACCTTCGAGACTGGACATGGTGAGTTGATGTTAGCCTAAACAAACGCTGGTCATCATCACCTTTCTGTGATACCTAGAGTCAACAGAAAAGGTCCGTTTGTTTCCGTTTCTGTTCCAAAGAAAATGATTTTTCAAGTGATATTAACGGGCCACTTCGATAGAGCGCTCCCAAATTATTCTAGTGTGATATTCGTTCTGCCGACATATATTAACCGGGACAGTAAAACACAAAGAGAGCATGTGGTACAGCTGCACACGAGACGAGAAGCGGCAGGTCTGGCAAGGAAGTCGTGGCGTACAAATATTTTCCGATATGACAAGTGGTACAACACATTGGAACTGCCAGTGGACGCATATCTCTGTCTTCCTTCCGCCACACGAAACTGCTGAACTCATGTGGTAGCCTTGAGATGAACAGACAAGATTTACATAATGGCTAAGTGCTGCTGAGGTGTCTTGTACAAGAACGCTATTCATTTGTGATTACCGTGGTGGATATCTCTCACAAGATTCCGTTCTACGAATCTTATTTGTTCAGGCATATGTAATGAGTTTGCCATGGAGGTATCTCGGGTGTACGCTGAAAGGTATTCTGAACGACGAGGGAGGCATTCTGGTGTAGACACGTTTCGACATATAGTACTACGAGCTCGAAATAAAGCGATTTGGGAGCGCCGAAACGACAGCGAAGCAGACCTGTGTGATATCGAATGCGATTACATTCGGTATGGTACACACAAATCCATACAGCAGTACATAGACGCTCGTTAGGGAATGGGTATAAAAAAACCAATAGAGTTTTATAAAGAGACTGTTAACAAACGAGTCAACGTCTTATAGTACATAACTGCCAAATTGTGTTTCTGAACACTACTGAGCCTCCGTGAACCTGAATTGATTACATGATTTCAATTTTCTTTTATTGTTAATTCTGACGGGACCCTGCACCGATAAATGCTAGGGAGTGAGGCACATTTTTTAAAATAATTAATATCTGAAATAAATAATGTTTGTTTATTCATTTCTCTTATTTGGCACACTTGACGATGGCCTTGTGGTTAAGGTCCGTTCTGATTCTGTTACTCGAGCGTGGATATCTCTTCGAATGGAAACTTTCTTTACCGGCCGTCGTACTGGGCTATTTATGTGTATTTGAAGGAAATAAAACCTTTCACCGTTTCAAGACGCTCTATAGCTGAGGATGACTTTTGACATAGAATGAAACATATATTAATTAGTAGCGCTATATGCAATTACCACACATGGGCAATGAATTTACAGTGAGAACTGTATTAAGCAAAATATAAATGATAATGGCGGTGTGCCGTATAAATCTGCCGCAATCACAGAAAAGCGTCGGTCTTGGTTCGCTTCTAAAACAAAATGGTGTCGTCCCCTTCACAAGAATAACTGAGGGACGTAATTCTACATTTTTTTGTACGATTGTATCCTTTTTTCTCATTTTGTTCGTTATTATTTGTTGTATTTTGTCGTAGCGGACGTCACATGACATCCGTTGAAGTTTATTGTTGATTCCTTCACTCAGTTTTTTTATTACAGAGACCAACCAGCTCTCTGGCCGAACACGCTGAGCTACCGTCCAGGCATTCCGATAATCGACATAACCGTTCATAGCACTAAATTTTTAATAGTACTTTATTTATTTATTACGTTTCAAATATTTTGTTCGTATAATTCGCTCTTCCTGCAGATGTGCCTTTAAAATGAGACATCATCAACCCCGATGGCACGTCATTTGCTAGGGTGATAATATCGGTAAGCGTGTTTGTGGTCCCCATTTTTAATGGCAGGTTTCTTCCGAAAGAGGTGCCTGATCTGATCAACGATATTTATTTAAGAATGAGACAAATTATGTGTGTCCAGCAGGATGGTGTGCCCAGCCATTGCCCTGCATCGGCACCCGAAACTATATGGGGTAGTTTCCCATTAAATCAGTAGCCAGACATAAGGATGCAGAATGGTCCGTTAGGTCACCCGATCTGTGTGTTCGACTTCTACTTCTTGGATACATTGAAAGAAATGGTTTACTGAGAACAATGTGAAAACGTTAATGGCGTGAAAAGTCTCGTCAGGAAATATGATGTATGCTACAGCTTCCTTTCTACGCTGGAACGATGTCGAGTATTATACGATGGATTGTTTGATCACCTAGAGTAAGGAACTGACCTATAGTGAAGCAGTGATTCCTCTAAGCATTTATCAGCCAGCGGCCTTGCCCCAGTGATAACACTAGCTCCCCTCAGATCATCGAAGTTAAGCGATGTCGGGCTTGGCGAGCACTTCGATGGGTCACCGTTGTTGGTAAGCGGGCTGCACTCAGGTATTGTGAGGCCAACTGAGGGGCTAATTGACTGAGAAATGGCGGCTCCGGCCACGAAAACCTGGAGAACTGTGTGCCGACCACATGCCCCACCATATTCGCATCCTGTGACACCTATGAGCTGAGGATGACACGGTGGCCGGTCGGTATCGTTGTTCCTTCAAGAGGTATTCGGACGGTTCTAAGCATCTGTTGGCTACTTTACTTTGACTAGGTTTCTAGTGTTATGTGATTTGTTAATGGCTCGCATGTCCACAACAAGGAATCAATAATTAAGTTCACAAAATAAGCTCACTGTTGATTATGGAACGCAAAATGAGATACAGAAATTTGATTTGGTAATAATTGAGTAATTTATCGACTGTTTGATTGGTTAGTAATTGCTTTATCACTGTGTAGTCTTGCTACTCACTAGATCGTGCAATGAAGCTGAACTAAAGAAGTTTCGTTTACTTTGTACCATGTTTTATTAATATCTAACCTTCGTAAAACTTTGTGGACGTTATTGCGTTAGGGATATGGGAACTGAAACACCTGGCCATACCGTTAAATCGTCTTGAAAGTCATACGGTACCGGGCTGTATCACTACTGTGGCAACGTGAATTACTCTTAACCCGTCTGCCGATACCCACCACACACGTCGACGCCTCGGTAAACGCTACTCATCTCTTCTTCCTACCTCGAAACTTCCTGGCAGATAAAAACTGTGTGCCGGGCCGAGACTCGAGCTCGGGACCTTTGCCTTTCGCGGGCAAGTGCTCTACCACTTTCCCGCGAAAGGCAAACGTCCCGAGCTCGAGTCTCGGCCCGGCACACAGTTTTAATCTGCCAGGAAGTTTCATATCAGCGCACACTCCGCTGCAGAATGAAAATTTCATTTTGGAAACATTCCTTGCTCGACCTACCTCTAATCGTCCCATGCGTCGCTGTGCCGCACGCTGACTGCCACCGCAATACAGCGGCTCCACTCAGCCACTGCTGCAGTAAACAATATTATTCTTGTTTTACTGTCATTTGTTAATACATATCGATAAAAAGATTATCCCACTAGACTAATTTCGAACCGCTCTATCGAATGGACTCGTTATACACTCCTGGAAATGGAAAAAAGAACACAATGACACCGGTGTGTCAGACCCACCATACTTGCTCCGGACACTGCGAGAGGGCTGTACAAGCAATGATCACACGTACGGCACAGCGGACACACCAGGAACCGCGGTGTTGGCCGTCGAATGGCGCTAGCTGCGCAGCATTTGTGCACCGCCGCCGTCAGTGTCAGCCAGTTTGCCGTGGCATACGGAGCTCCATCGCAGTCTTTAACACTGGTAGCATGCCGCGACAGCGTGGACGTGAACCGTATGTGCAGTTGACGGCCTTTGGGCGAGGGCGTATAGTGGGCATGCGGGAGGCCGGGTGGACGTACCGCCCAATTGCTCAACACGTGGGGCGTGAGGTCTCCACAGTACATCGATGTTGTCGCCAGTGGTCGGCGGAAGGTGCACGTGCCCGTCGACCTGGGACCGGACTGCAGCGACGCACGGATGCACGCCAAGACCGTAGGATCCTACGCAGTGCCGTAGGGGACCGCACCGCCACTTCCCAGCAAATTAGGGACACTGTTGCTCCTGGGGTATCGGCGAGGACCATTCGCAACCGTCTCCATGAAGCTGGGCTACGGTCCCGCACACCGTTAGGCCGTCTTCCGCTCACGCCCCAACATCGTGCAGCCCGCCTCCAGTGGGGTCGCGAGAGGCGTGAATGGAGGGAGGGACGAATGGAGACGTGTCATCTTCAGCGATGAGAGTCGCTTCTGCCTTGGTGCCAATGATGGTCGTATGCGTGTTTGGCGAGTTGCAGGTGAGCGCCACAATCAGGACTGCATACGACCGAGGCACACAGGGCCAGCACCCGGTGTGGGGAGCGATCTCCTACACTGGCCGTACACCACTGGTGATCGTCGAGGGGACACTGAATAGTGCACGGTACATCCAAACCGTCATCGAACCCATCGTTCTACCATTCCTAGACCGGCAAGGGAACTTGCTGTTCCAACAGGACAATGCACGTCCGCATGTATCCCGTGCCACCCAACGTGCTCTAGAAGGTGTAAGTCAACTACCCTGGCCAGCAAGATCTCCGGATCTGTCCCCCATTGAGCATGTTTGGGACTGGATGAAGCGTCGTCTCACGCGGTCTGCACGTCCAGCACGAACGCTGGTCCAACTGAGGCGCCAGGTGGAAATGGCATGGCAAGCCGTTCCACAGGACTACATCCAGCATCTCTACGATCGTCTCCATGGGACAATAGCAGCCTGCATTGCTGCGAAAGGTGGATATACACTGTACTAGTGCCGACATTGTGCATGCTCTGTTGCCTGTGTCTATGTGCCTGTGGTTCTGTCAGTGTGATCATGTGATGTATCTGACCCCAGGAATGTGTCAATAAAGTTTCCCCTTCCTGGGACAATGAATTCACGGTGTTCTTATTTCAATTTCCAGGAGTGTATTCCACTTTAAAAATCATTTTATTTGTAACGGGTAACAAACGGACGTTCTCCATTCACACTAGGTGTCGTAGGAATGTGATGATGGATAGTTTTCGTTTGAGCTGACTCTAAATACAAATCGCAAAAGCAAAATTGTGAATATCTGCGGGAAACCCAGCGAAAATGCGCCTGACAACTTTAAGGCGAGATACCCTTATACATAAGAAAACTATTTACAACTTACCACAGTGTTGTAGGGGAGATCAAAACGAAGAATTCGATATAAAACACTCATGGTCTATCAATCCGGAAAATAAGCGCAAAGAAGCTACAAAAATCACTTAAGCTTCATCGGATGCACACTGCGTGACATGTTGAAGATCTTCCCACCTTCGTATGCCATCAGCTTTCGTTGACATTAGTGTGTTAACCTTTCCTAAGATGGTAATGAAAAACAAGTGCCTTTGGGGCAGTTACGTAAAATCTAATTACGTTTAAAATTCGATGTAAACTTACCCCTTACAAACGTAGTAATAGGGCAGTCAGTAAGTCATGCAACACATTTTTCTCTCGGTCAATTTCGGTTGAAAAATGTGGAATTTGTCGTGGAACACAGTGCAATATTTCCGTTTCGGCCACTGCAGTATCATGAGGTATCGATAGGTGGTGGCGCTGCACCCAACCTTCAAAAGAGAATCAGTTACGGAGATGCTTGCTAAGCAGAGAGCTGTCATAGCGTTTATTCGAAGGAAACCTAGAGCGTTGCATGTAGTCATAGGTGCTTGCAGAATGGGTACAGACACCTGGCAGTGAAGAAAAGCATAGTGAATCGTTGGGCAAGGCGTCTGTCATCAGCAGTCCCATTTGCCGCTGTTTGCAGCGGTTACCCCTGCAATGTTAGGACGTGCGGACACTCTACAAGGATACTCAGCAAACCACATTTAAGTGCCTCATTCGAGGTGATCGACGGATCACAAACAAACAATCAGTGTCCACCTGGACGCCTTTATTGGTAGTGACGAGACACTCATCTATCTGTTGTGTGTGTGCGTTGGGCTACTCACCGCTCAACAGGAAACTATAAAGAGCTACAAAGGACCCTCTGTGCGGAATTGCTTGTGAGTTACGAGGCTGATACCTGACAATTTTTTGGCGAACATCGTCACAGGAAATGAAACATGGATTCATCACTTCAAACCGGGAACAAACCGGAAGTCAATGGAGTGGCGCCACACTACCTCTCCTCAGAAGAAAATGTTCAAATGTGTGTGAAATCTTATGGGACTTAACTGCTAAGGTCATCAGTCCCTAAGCTTACACACTAGTTAACCAAAATTAGCCTAAGGGCAAACACACACACCCAGGACTTGAACCTCCGCCGGGACCGAAGAATATGTTCGAAGCCGCACACTCAGTCGATAAAGTGATGATGGTCTTCTGGGAATCTGAAGGGGTCATTCGATTTGACGTCCTCCCTCATGTTGCAGCGATCAGCTCTGAAGTGTATGTCTGAGGGAAATTTAAGAATCGACTTCGGCGTATTCACCACTAGAAAGTCCGCGGCTCGTCGTCTTGCGGTAGCATTCTCGCTACTCGCGCACGGGCTCCCGGGTTCGATTCCCGGCTGGGTCAGGGATTTTCTCTGCCTCGAGATGACTGTGTGTTGTGTGTCTTTCATCATCATTTCATCATCTTTCACTCGTAAGTCACCGTGGAGCGGCGGCCGAACCGTCCCGCGAGGGGTCACCCGGCCACCAACGCCATCCGCTCGTTATTGCCACTACAAAAATACGAAACGAACTTCTCCTTCTCCACGACAATGCAAAGCTGCACACGAGGATAGGAGCTCAAGAAACTTCATTGGACTGTTTTTCTTCATCCATCCTACAGCCTGGATCCCTCACCTTCCGACTCCCATATGTTTGGCCCAATGAAGGATGCACTCTGCGGGAAGCAGTGCCTGGGTGGTGCGGAGGCTACTGATGAAGCAATGCGGTGTCTGTTACGTCGAACACTAGAGCAGTGCTACGGAGGCGCAGAGGCCCTCCCAGGAAGGTGGCGTGAGGTTGTCGCATTGAACGGTGGTTCTCTTGAGAAATAGGGCTATGTAGCGAAACGAGTGAGGAATAACACGGTGTATTGGAATCCCAGGTAAAACCAAACTGCTTTCAGAAATAATGTGTAGTTTTAGTTATTGATCGCTCCTTGTAGTCTCGTTGTAATAAGGCTAGAGAAATAAATGAATTTAATTGTCAATTTTTCGCTGTTAAAACTGAAGAAATTGTGAGGTAAAATTAATTCAAGCGTCAATATACCATTTGTAAGTACACGACTAAGCTGGTGTCGTAAAAGGGCGAGAGGATATTTCACAACCATTCACTGCGTGCATGCGGTGTAGCTTACGTAGATTTTGTAGGCCAATGGGAGATTGTTAATAGACGACAAATAATTTAGATAATGTTTATCTCCACTTCCCCTACACCACTGTGGCGCGTCTCAAAGAGCTATTGTAAACACCCAGTGCAGGCTACGCACACACTAGCTGTGTAGAACACACATTTAATGACAAATGAATGTACAGATAGCGCAACCCCATATGAGGTCTGTAGGTTTTTAACGAACTATTGCTGGATTTCCGAAAAAAATCATCCCGATTTGCTAGCTTTCTGTCCCCTAACCCGATTACAACACTTAAGACTTTTGGAAGAATCGCATTTAATAGTTGCATATGTGTTACAATAGTAGTAAAGCATTTTTTCGGTATCCTTTTGAGGATAATTGATCTAATTAAAGAATAGATCCTACAAATGCTATAGCGCTGTGCAACATTTTACAGAATTAATATATCAGTTTGATAGAGGTATTTGGCGATTAATGTGCTACTTTTATTTACTGGCCAGTTACAATATACTCCGAACTGGCAGCCGGAAACCGCTGATTGGGCAGCTCCGGAGCCAGATTACGCTCAGCAGTCTGTCAAATTAATTCCGCACAGCTTACGCAATCTGCGGCGTCAGCGCTGCCGATTACGTAACGAGGGCTGCCAACCGCGGGAGGGCGCTGTCTCCCTAAAACAGAGCGCCGGGGGTTGTTATGCAATGGCCAGCGCTCCTGTCTGGAGGACTGCCCCCAGCAGGGCCGCCAACGCCAGCTGTCTGCCCACCGACCCACAGAGGCCCAGCACTAAGAGCTAGTGGGGGCCTTATATAAGCTAGAAAGTCCCCAGCATTCATTACCTCTGCAAACTGGCACCCCGAAAGCCACATTGCGGCGTGTAGTAGAGGGTATAAAATGTTCCAAACTCAGTCCCTTACTATCCCACATTTTTTTTCTTTCAAGACATTTGTTTCATCAGTCTTCTAAAGGGTTCCATACGGGTAGCCACGACTTTCTTTTCTACGCCTACCTCTTCATCTCAGAATAGGCCATACTTTTACATCTATACTCCGCATGTAACGTTACGGTGTCTTGCTGAAGATACTTTTTGTAATGCTGTCATTGGACCGTGTGTCCTGTTCCAGACCCACAAACTCAGCTCGGAAGAATGTTGCTAGAAGCCCTTATGTGAGCACGAATCTGCCTAATTTTACCTTCATGGTGTTTTCTTGAGATACACAGTTTCCCAAAATAATAGGTAGTGACAGATGTATCAGTTCCGTAAGACATGCTGCATACTAGTGATACGAATTATTTGCGAAAGAAATGGGAAATTACTAGAAGCTGAAATCGGGAAAGATCATTTAGGGTTCTACTGAAAAGCAGGACACCCGATGCAATACTGACCTTACTGTCTGTCTTAAAAGAGAAGCTGGACCAAGAGAAACCTACGTTTCAAACATCTGTCAACTTACAGAAACCTCTTGACGATGTTTCTGGACTACAATTCTTTGAAATTATTAAGGTATCAGTGATAGAACACAGCAACAATTACGTTATTTACAACTTACACAGAAACCAGACTGCCATAACATACATGATGGAGAAGCTTTTGTAGGTCCATCCTTGTAGTCGGAGGGGGACTTCAGCCTTTCAATCATGTAGGAAAATGAAACACCTATAACCGTCCTTATGATGTCATTTATTGTACGGCTATTACTTTCGGTGCTTCAGTGCACCATCTACAGGCAGTAGCTGATGGTAGAGGGGTTAACACCATCCCTAACACGATATATCAGGGGCCAACATAACTGTCTATGGTTGACGGCTGGAGAGACAACATCACAGTTGCAGGTAGTCTGCGTTATGTTGGCCAACGATGCATCCTTTTAGGAATGGTGTTAATCCATTTACCACCAGTTATGGCGTCAAGATATTGCACTGAAGCACCGAAGTTTGTAGCCATTCAATAAATCACATAATAAGGACGACTGTAAGTGTTTCATTTTCACACATACATGAAAGAGCAGTGGTGGTTGACATGGCAATGAGATTAAAGTTCAGGAAGAACTAATAATAACCTCGAGCTCTGATGAAGAAATTTTAATTCTGTGGAGGCAGCAAAGGACTTTGTGGCGTAAAGGAACTGCACTGCTAGTGTCTTCGTAAGAGATTAGAAGGCTAACAGCGAAGAAAGTGGTCGAAATAAAGTAAGGGATGTAGAGGGAAATAGATAAATATAAATAGGAGTTTAGCTGGTTGGGACTCGAAGTACGAGGGCCGTTCAGAAAGTAACCTCCGGTTGATTTAAAAAAAATACACCAAGTTAAATAAAAATATTTTAATATATACATCTTACAACTACATCTTTGCACTATTTTTCTACATAGTCTCCATAGCGATTGAGGCACTTATCGTATCTCTTCACAAGCTTTGAAATTCCTTCTGCATAAAAATCACCCGCTTGTGCCTGGAGCCACCCTGTGACCGCATCTTTGAGCTCTTCGTCGTCGGCCGGCCGCGGTGGTCTAGCGGTTCTGGCGCTGCAGTCCGGATCCGCGAGACTGCTACGGTCGCAGGTTCGAATCCTGCTTCGGGCATGGGTGTGTGTGATGTCCTTAGGTTAGTTAGGTTTAAGTAGTTCTAAGTTCTAGGGGACTTATGACCTAAGATGTTGAGTCCCATAGTGCTCAGAGCCATTTGAACCATCTTCGTCGTCATCAAACCGCTGTGACCCGACCCATTTCTTCAAATACACGAAGAGGTGATAATCACTTGGCGCCAGGTCTGGGCTGTAAGGTGGATGGTTGATAACGTCCCACTTGAAAGACTCAAGAAGGGCCGTTGTTCTGCGAGCAGAGTGAGGACGGGCGTTATCGTGCAAAAAAACGATACCGGAAGTCAGCATACCACGGCGTTTGTTCTGTATAGCCCGTCGTAACTTTTTTATTGTTTCGCAGTACACGTCTTGATTAATGGTCGTACCACGTTCCATGAATTCAACCAACAACACCCCTTTGGCATCCCAAAACACCGTTGCCATCAGTTTTCTGGCAGAAAAATCTTGCGAGGCTTTTCTTGGTTTGGTAGGCGAATTTGAATGTGCCCACATCTTTGATTGTTCTTTTGTCTCAGGGTTCACGTACTTAATCCAGGTTTCGTCACCGGTCACGATTCTGTTTCACAATGGTTCTCCTTCGTCCTCATAACGTGACAGAAAGTCTAATGCAGAGGCCATTCTTTGAGTTTTGTGGTGGTCGGTAAGAATTTTGGGCACCCATCGTGCACAGAACTTACGGTAACCCAATCTTGCTGTCACTATCTCGTACAAGAGAGTCTTAGAAATCTGTGGAAAACCAGTAGACAACTCCGACATTGAGAAACGTCGATTTTCACGAACTTTTGCATCAACTGTCTGAACGAGTTCGTCAGTCACCAATGATGGTCTACCACTCCTCTCTTCATCATGAACGTTTTCTCGTCCACTTTTAAATAAACGTACCCATTCACGGACAACTCCTTCACTCTTAACTCTTGGTCCGTACACGGCACAAAGCTCACGATGAACAGCTGCTGCAAAATATCTTTTGGCTGTAAAAAACCTTATGACAGCACGCACTTCACATTTGGCGGGGTTTTCTATTGCAGCACACATTTCAAACTGCCACAAAAACTAAACTAGCGCAGGTACGACGTTCACTCGACCACGGCTTGATGCCGACTGACCTGTTGAGTGCGTGAACGCACAGATGGCGTCGCTACTCCCCCCCACAACCCGCACTGTGACCAATCGGAGGTTACTTTCTGAACCGCCCTCGTAATTGATAGTGGGCAAAGTAGAGAACACATATAGGGTGCTAGGCGCAAAAGCGCAGAGACTTCTGTTGATGACTGAGAACAGTGTACTGAACATTGTTACTTCAGTATTTACTTCACTCCAGACAAATAATTGTGGCGTAGTATGTTTTTAGGTTGGTTAGTACCTCCAAGTACACATGGTACAAGGAAGCGATTAATGTTTGTTTTCCGCTGGGCAGTAAGTCAGGTATTGAAGTGTGGACATATGTATGCAGAACGGAAAGCCCTTACTGACAGGCACAGTGCGCTTCGTGACCATGTTAAGACCCTGTAGAAAAAAAAAGCTCGTAAATTACCTGGAAAGATGGTTAGACGAAGAGTATAAACAATTAACACACTGAAGTGAGTTCATATTAAGGTACAAACTATCACAATATCTATATCTATACCCCTAACACCATGTATAGTACAGACTAACTACAGCAAAAAAGCATAATTGATATAGGGGATTTCTTATTATTTAGTACAAATTTGTGTGTTAGGATCTATTTCTTGGACGTATTTGTCTGTAATATGGCCTTGTAGAGAACTGAAACGAGGTCGATGAGCAGCTCAGACAAGAAGATAATAGACTGTTCTGAAATCTTTTGCTGCTGAAGAGTACTGAAGATCAAATGGGTTGAATGAAAAGATACTGAATTGCAGTGGGGAAACAATTACTTTATGGCACTACTTGACCATAAGAACGCATTGATTAATAAGACACATCTTGAGGCATCAATAAATTGTCAACTTGATAACTGAGGGATGCATAGAGGATAAAAACTGTATAGGGAGTAGGGAAGCGTTAATCTAGTAAGCAAGTTGAAATAGATGTAGGCTGTAGTTGTTGTTCATGAATGAGGACACCTACTCTGGATATACTAGCATGGAGATCTGGACCAAACCACTCTGTGGACTGAATACCACAGCAGCAATAACAACAACAACAACAACACAAGCTGAAGCATTACATTGGGGGCTGACACTTCTAGGAACATACGCTCTCGGATTTTAACAATAAACTACAATGTGATGCATTACGCCTCTCTTGTACCCTCTACCACTAGAACTGAATGAGGGTTCCCATGTGCACACTAAGTTAACTTGCAAAGAAACATGTTTTGCATTTCCACTGTCAGTCCTACCGGGTGCAGATCGCATTACGACGAACAATATGGAAGCAAAAGGTCGAACGATGGTTTTGCAAAATACCCCCTTCCTCGTGAGTGCATTGCACTTCCTTATGATTCTTTTATTTACCTGCGGTTATTTTGATGTCGTCGTTTCATTTCAAATCGTTCCATACCCGCACACCCAGATACTTAACGTACGGCTGCTTCCAGTGACTGTTCTGCAATCTGTAGTCATACAGTAACATAACGTGTTGGGTATTTGTACGTAGTAAGTTACACTAGGTTATGCTGAGGATAATAAGGAACCTCTGCATCAAGCGTTGATCCTCCACATGTCTTCCTGCATTCTACTGTAAGTTTATAGGGTTGCCACTTCTCTGTATAGTTTATTTCTAGTAACATATTTATTTAAATTTGCAAGTTTGCTTTAAAGTTCAGAAGTAGGCTTATTTGTGAAAGTAAATTCGAATATGACCTGATTTCTAAAGTATGCCTTCTGATATAGAAAGTTTCGACTCGTTAATCAAGTTTAGCAACGCTACCTGACTTGTAGGAATTTGTAGGAAATTATCATAGAAAAACACTCACATTTTGAGCCCAACGGTTACAGTGAGAACAAGAAATAGATATTGAACTCAACCTTGATAAACTTCCATCACTACACTATTCTAACTGCCAAAGCCAACCCTTACACACACTATAACACACATGGATTGCGGTGGAGGTGGGGTACAGCTGACCTTAGCTATTTCAAATACAGCTGTGTGTTTACTGATTCTTACAGAATCTACTTCCACTACGACCTAACAGCAATGGCAATGAGTTCTCATATCATGATAACACAACGTACTGTCCAACTACAGAGGTCAGTGCTTCGTGTATACTGTAAGGATACAAGATGTCTGTAACAGATGGCGGTAATATTCATATAACAGGACAAGTACTGCTATCAAAGCATGTATACAGGGCGATTCTTATTAACGCTTAAAAATCTCCAAGCGACGTATATGACGCTGACAACTAGTAATTTGATATAAGACGCAAGCGGCTGCCAATATAGTTATATACTACGATAGTGTATGAGAATTGTTGGACAAATGACGTCTCTGGATAACGTACTTCACCACGGGTGCAGCGAGTGGACTTGACGACCCTATCCTATCCATTAGGGGGCAGTGCCACACATCGCTCTGGTAGGTTACTCTGTTTTCGAACAGCATTTGTAAGTGTGATCTGTTGTAAACCTAGAATTTACAAAACTACTGTACTCGCTTTAACCAAGCAAATGCTGTACTAATTTTGTGTTTGTTACCTTTTGTCCACCCATATTTTGCTTACAGACTTCATTTACAGCAGAACACACAGATCATTTACTTGTAACCATCCTGTTGAAAGCTATACTTCTTTACTCGTGACGCAATGTGGCAAGAAAAAAGTGTGTTAAATCTTGTGGGACTTGACTGCTAAGGTCATCAGTCCCTAAGCTTACACACTACTTAACATAAATCATCCTAATGACAAACACACATACCCATGCCTGAAGGAGGACTCGAACCTCCGCCGGGACCATCCGCCCAGTCCATTACTGTAACGCCTTAGACCGCTCGGCTAATCCCGCGCCGCGCAGTACGGTAACTTTTTGTCGTACTGTCCCTGGTAATTAGCCAGCAGAGACTGTAAGATAGGTGAATGAAGTAATAAATCTTACTTCAATGTAAACAGATAACTGTTTAAGGCAATGTAAAGAAATACTGCCTGCCAGACGCAAGACTCGAACCGTGAGCCCCAAGCGATAAAGCCGCGCATGCAAGACCGGAGTCACACGGACGTGAATACATAGTTTGGGATGACCAGTTGTGACACACCGATAGGCTTCACCACTGGACATGCAGCGAGCTGCGTCATCTGGTGACGTCATGTCAGCATTTGTCATACACTTTTGGGATATTTCCCGAGAATTGTGGCCCAGTGTGTCTTATATCAAATTACTTGTTTCAGTGTTATCTGCGTAGCTTCGGGCTTTTTTTTAACATTAATATGACTCACCTTGTATACAGGGTGGTAAGAAACAGTCTGAATAGCTTGTAAGGGAGTTGCAAGGTAGGTAGTGCTAAGAAATAATTCTCCAGAAAAATAATCGGTACATTGCCCCGTTTCCGAATTAATTGGAATTGAAGTTGGGAAATGAGATCGTTGCGTGCGCAAATTAAAGCGGGCCGCCAGATACAATTAATGTCAATGGTTCTCATAGCGTAAATGATAGCGCATGCAACTGTTAAGCCTATGCCTCGGGTTCAGTCCTTGCTGCCGTTCCATGTACAAATTCTGGATCATTCTTTTATGGGTTTTAGGAAATCAAACGAGGAACACGTCTGGCGACACCGTCTGTAGCGGGTCGCTTCAATCAGCACGCGCAACGGCCTGATCGACTAATTTCAATGCTTTAACTCAGAAACAGCACAACGTTTCACAATTTTTTGTTAACAATTTCTTCTCAGCGCAGCCTATCCTGCAACACCCTTACAAACTTTCCATACTGTTTTTGATCCTCTCAAGATCCAGGATGTATGTAACAGATCAAAATAATGACTCTCCTCGTCTCACTCCCCAGCCCATTGGGTATCTCTGTACCCCCTGCGATCTTGGGTTGAACCGGGATGGATTAAGGCACGATACTACACGTGTTGACAGTATCAACACCTGTAAGGACAGAGGTTGTAAAGGTTTACAACCTCTCTCCTTACAATTGCAAATTGGTGATGTCTCAACGACTGTGTCATCTAGCCATTACAAAGAAAGTGTACGTAACTATTCGGTTAACAATAATTCAAATAATGAATACATGCAGGAGGTAAAATTGAAAATCTGATAACTGCAGTCAGAGGTCAATTGTAGGAATACTTACGCAAACGGAGAACATAATATGCAAATTTCTAGTAAAGTATCGATTTATCTCGGTATTGTAAATACGTCGATGTGTTGCAGGGATATGGGACCATCATATGGTGAAATTAAAATAAATTTAATATCGGACAATAATAGTTTTAGTAAACAGCTATTTTGTTCAAATTGACATTGCAGAACGGTCCCAAAGAAGTAGTTTCCACGGGGATTCTGGACTGCCGCCGCCGTAGAAAAGCCATCCTAAGCGCCGGCAAGGTCATTCTGCCTAAATAACCCCAGGATTGGCTTGTGTAGCCTTCCCAGTAGAAGAGTGGAAGTTGCTTCCATCTGTGCTTGACAAATACTGGCCTTCATTGCTTTGGAATCAGTTGTGTGTAGAATCTCATCCGACATGCAAAGGGGCTCAAAAATGGCTCTGAGCACTATGGGACTCAACTCCTGAGGTCATCAGTCCCCTAGAACTTAGAACTACTTAAACCTAACTAACCTAAGGACGTCACACACATCCATGCCCGAGGCATGATTCGATCCTGCGACCGTAGCGGTCGCGCGGTTCCAGACTGTAGCGCCTAGAACCGCTCGGCCACTCCGGCCGGCATGCAAAGGGGGTTTGCACTCACGCTTTACTCTCCCAAATGACTGATCCCCACTCACTAATGTTACCTGGGTCAGAGTTTCATTGTGCCCTTTGTTTCCGTATCTCTCATGGTCAACAGTATCTCCCGTTGTCCTCCATTGATCGTTTCCCGTGTTTTACTAGCTAGGAATCTATAGGCACTGGATAAACATTTATTTTATTATGATTTTTCACTGCTATCTTCTAATTCCGCTAGAGCAATGGAGGACGCCGGGTGATCCGAAATTGTGGCTTGATTTGATCCCAGTCTATGACAGCTCTCTCGCACTGAAGTGAAAACATGAATATTCAGTTGCTTTTCTGCCTTTCTGTTACATGTTTGTGGCTTTCCCAAATGCTCCTTATTCTACAATCTCATAAGGCTCAAACACCTGCTACAGGTTCGACCGCCGATGCTGCGACGGTCAGGGCGATGAAAGATCTTCAAACAAGCCAGCTTTTGTCTGGAAGGAGAAGACGACAGGGCGGCAGGTTCAATTAATTCGTTTGTAGGTTTCGATACCTCAGTCGGTAAAAACGAAACTCATATAGGATCTGCCTGTGTGTCTGACTTCAGAGAGCCCTTTCTCTCAGGAACGGTTAAAAGTATCAAGTTAAATTGTGTGTCACACAGTAAGATTTATGGTTCTATGGTCCCTTTGTACTGTAGAAAATTAAAGCTTCTAAGTCAATGTACTCAAAAAATAGGGCAATTTATGTCACATATTTTGATACCCGCAAACTCATTCACCAAATCTATAGGCATCCTTGTCTCAACCTATATTCATGAAATTTGGCTGGAAGCGAGGCCTCACAGTACAATTAAAGACAGAAACATCAGAAAATTTTTGATTTGTAATTATGTCACACCAAAGAATTTCTTTTGCTATTTGTTATCCGACTTCAAAATTAAAATTAAAACATTCCCGAAACTCTTGGATTTCCTGGGACATCATGACAGTATCAGTGTTGATATCAGGCAAAAATCTTCTAGATTCTCGATTCTCGTGATGGATAAACTGTCTGTATAATACGTAAATAAGTTTGTAAATAACCTTCAGGGTGCGAGTCATACTCGAACCTGTCCAGTTTTCCAATATGATTACCTCTTTGAAGGCATCCGATAGAGTATCATCACGGACAGTTTAGTATTCATTTATACACTGATGTACAAAACGTAAGTGTGGTGTCACCGCCAGACACCACACTTGCTAGGTGGTAGCTTTTAAATTGGCCGCGGTCCATTAGTATACGTCGGACCCGCGTGTCGCCACTGTCAGTAATTGCAGACCGAGCGCCGCCACACGGCAGGTCTCGGGAGACTCACTAGCACTCGCCCCAGTTGTACAGCCGACGTTGCTAGGAAAGGTTCACTGAGAATTACGCTCTCATTAGCCGAGACGATAGTTAGCATAGCCTTCAGCTTAGTCAATTGCTACGACCTAGCAAGGCGCCATTTATCCTTTGCTATGTATCTAATGAAGCATGTACAGTAACAAGACCAATGTTCACCAATTGTTGATTAAAGTTAAGTATTCCAGCAGCTACATACTTTTCTTTATAGCATTCATTAAGTGTCCTGTTTCAGACCGCACGCCATCCTGCGTGAGCTTATAGCGTGCATTTCGGCTTCCTCAAACAACACGGTGTTGGCACTTCTGCCGACACATCATATTGGCGACGAGTAAACACAGGGTCTTGTTCTTTATCCTTGCTTAATTTCCTTGTGTCATGGCTTCGCCACGATCTCCAGATGTACTGTCCGAATTTTATCGCTTGCAGAATCAGCAGACGCAGGCATTATTGGATGCCCTTGGACAGCTCGTCCAGGGTCAACGTGCAATGCGAAACGATGCGGCAGCCGCCGCTCCACCGCTACCGCAGCCACAACATGCTGTTGCACCACCGTTTCGGCCGTTCGATGCGGCGATGGAAAGCTGGACGGAGTGGTCCCGCCAATTTGGATTTCATCTCGCCGCCTACAGAATTCAAGGTAACGAGCGGCAGCCTCATTTATTGGCGTCTGTAGGGGTGCAAACGTACCGTGTGATAGTGAAATTGTTTCCACGACGTGATGTAGCAACTCTGTCCTACGAAGAAATTTTGTCTGCTTTAGATGCCTATTTCAAGGAATCAGTTAATGTAGTTGCAAAAAGGTATACGTTCTTTCGTACAAAACGTACGGCCGGTCAGACTAATAGGGAGTGGGTTGCAACTTTGCAAGGCCTTACAAGGGATTGTGCTTTTGAGTGTGAATGTGGACTCTCTTATTCAGATACAATGGTGCGTGATGCAATTGCACAGAACGTTTCTGATGTTCATATACGGGAGCAAATTTTAAAACTAGTGAATCCCTCCCTTCCACAAGTGATAGACATATTGGATAGACAAGACACACTTGACTTTCCTCAGGCCTCATTTGAAACTTCGCCAGCTGTGTGTCACATTAACCGGCCCGCGGGGCGAGCTGCACGGAACTGTAAACAGCCCTCGCGCTCGTCCGCGCAGCTGCCGCCACGATCTCAACCACGTGTCCCGCGGCAGCAAGCAAATGCAGTGCTAAAATCATGCCCGCGGTGTGCAACCAGACATTCGCGTGAGAATTGCCCGTCACGCCAAGCTATTCGCTTTTTCTGTAATAAAAAAGGACATGTTCAGAGTGTTTGCCAGAAAAAGCTCAGATCGGACACTCAAAACCATTCCAGGCCCTTGGCTTCGCGCCGGAATCGACCCACGAATACTCAGGCTAGTGAACCTTCGCCCATGGACATTCATGTAGTTAATTCCACTCCGCCCAGTGCCACTCTCTCTAACAGTGACTGTGTTCGTCCCACAAAATGTGTGCATCGACATCGACGGAAATCACGTCAAGTCGCGAGTGAGTCTGTACCAGTGTCTGTTCACGTTGCACGAGACAGTCGCTCTTGTCGTCAGCAGGACAATAAACTTTTTGTGGACTTGGACATTAATGGCAACGTAATACCATTCCAGCTTGATACCGGAGCTGCAGTTTCATTGATCAATAAAGACACGTACAAACAACTGGGCAACCCTCCGTTGCGTGCCGCAAATGTTAAGTTACATAGTTATTCAGGACAGCATATCCCTGTGTTAGGACAGTGCAGCCTTCTTGCAACATACAAGGGACAACCAAAACTTGTGTCTTTTTACATCCTTCGTTCTTCTTCTGCAGTGAACTTGTTTGGTTTAGATTTATTTCAGTTGTTTAACTTGTCTATCGTAAATTAGGTCCTATAAGTGAACCAGACTGTGCCTTCAGACAGTGTTTCTCGTCTATGTGCCGAATTTGCAGACATTTTTGCACCGGGCCTTGGTTGCGCTAAGAACTAGGAACCACATTTGGAACTGAAAGCAAACGCGCAACCGAAATTTTTCAGAGCGCGCAATGTTCCCCACGCATTGCGTGATGCGGTCGCAAGAACATTACACGATTTAGAATCACAAGGTGTGATTGAACGTGTGCAGGCTTCTCTATGGGCATCACCCTTAGTAATTTTGCCAAAACCTTCCGGATAATTGAGACTTTGCGTGGACTTCAAGGCCACGGTGAATCCACAACTAGTGATTGCCACTTTTCCTTTACCCCGCCCGGGAGATCTTTTTGACAACCTGTGCCCGGGTAAATACTTTTTCAAGTTGGACCTAGCAGATGCGTACTTGCAAATACCGGTGGACGAAGAATCCCAGCGCGTATTGGTGGTTAACACGCATCTTGGTTTATATCGCTTCAAAAGACTGCCATTCGGTTGCGCATCCGCCCCTGCATTGTTCCAGCTATATTTACAAACTGTTTGTGCGTCGGTCCCTACTACAGCAAAGACATTATTCACAAATCGAGACAGAAGCTTTGGCTCTCGTGTATGGTGTTACAAAGTTTCACGATTTCTTGTATGGTCGTCACTTTACCATCATCACAGACCACAAACCTTTGACGTCACTTTTTCATCCGAACAAGCCTGTACCTCCACGTACAGCGCAGAAATTCATTCGCTGATCTATTTCTCTCTCGCAGTACCGCTACGATATCTTGTATCGGTCCACTGCTAAGCACGGAAACGCTGATGCATTGTCCCGTTTGCCTGTTGCTGAGGATAGAGCATTCGATTCTTCCGGACTTGCTTGCATGTTCATTGATTCGGAAACCGCTGACATGGTCGAATCGTTTCCGATTGATTTTCGTCGTGTAGCTACAGCCACAGCTGCTGACCCTGTCCTTGCTACAGTTTTGCGTTTTGTTGCTACGGAATGGCCCTTGTCAAAGTCACGGATCGAGGATCCGTTGGTTCGCCGATTTTTGCTCACAAGGAGAGGCTTTTTGTTCGACGTGGTGTTTTGTTGTTGCGTTCTGATAATGATCAGTCCAGAGTCGTGGTCCCACGTTCGTTACAGTCCTCTGTCTTACGGCTTCTCCACCAAGGACATTGGGGTATGGTGCGAACGAAACAACTTGCTCGTCAGCACTGTACTTGGTTCTTCATCGATGCCGCGATTACGAATATGTGCTCTTCTTGCATGGCGTGTGCCGAACAACAACCACCGCGGAAATTCTTTGCATGGCCGAAAGCCACTTCCCCTTGGCAACGCTTGCACATCGATTTTGCTGGTCCATTCTGGAATGCTCGATGGTTGGTTGCGGTCGATTCTTTCAGTAATTTCCCTTTTGTTGTACGGATGTCTTCCACGACATCATCTGCCACCATCCAAGCGTTGTCCGCTATCTTTTGCATTGAAGGTCTTCCACAGACTATTGTTTCCGACAATGGCCCACAATTTATGTCCGCAGAATTTCAGTCATTCTGCAAGGCTAATGGTATTCAACATCTGACATCCACGCCGTTTTCGCCTCAGTCAAACGGTGCCGCTGAACGATTGGTCCGGACTTTCAAGTCACAGATGTTGAAGTTGAAAGAGTCGCATTCTCGGGAGGACGCGTTGTTGCTCTTGTGGTCTTCGTATCGCTCTCAGCCCCGAGATGGTCGCTCGCCGGCTGAGTTGCTCCACGGTCGTCCTCATCGAACCTTCATGTCTTTGCTGCATCCGCCGCATCAGGTTCCTGTGCAGCGGCAGACACTTGCTTTTGCTCCAGGCGACGTTATTATCGCAACTATCGCGGTTCACAGCGTTGGCTCGCGGGGCGCATTCTTCGCTGCCTCGTCCGCGCTATGTATTTGGTTTTGGGGGCCTCTGGTGAGGTGCGTCGGCATCTCAATCAGCTGCGCCTCTGTCGTCGCACGGGTTCTGCCGCTCCCCGTCTGCTTTCAGCGACGGTGCCGTCCGGTCAGCGCCCTGGGGACCCATCTACTGGCTCGCCTCATCCCCAGGTGTTACCGACGATGCCTTCCATTTTGCCCCATGGCGACGCGCCGCCGCCGCCGCCGCCTGTTCTCCCGCCGGCGCCGCCCGCAGTGGACGCTTCGCAGCAGCCGCCAAGCGCCTCCCTATGTCACGCGCCGCCGATCGCTTCCCGTGACCATTTGTCCTCCGGCATGGAACTCCTGCCCGCTCCGGACCACATGGCGTCTTCGCGCGTCGGGTACCCCGACCTGATGGAGGTTGACCCTTCGGCCCCTCCTGTCTCTTTACGGGCGCATAACCCGCATGTTGGCGTGTACCCTGGACTAGGTTTTCAGGCGTTTCCTAGCTCCCCTCGGACCGAATGGCCGGGTGCGGGTGGCACAGCCTCGCCTGTTGTTAGGCTCCCCACCTCATCGCATACGTCAACATGGGGTCCTCCCCACGGCGGGCGGAAGCCTTATAATACAACCGTTCGCCGATTTGCGGGGGAGGAATGTGGTGTCACCGCCAGACAGCACACTTGCTAGGTGGTAGCTTTTAAATCGGCCGCGGTCCATTAGTATACGTCGGACCCGCGTGTCGCCACTGTCAGTAATTGCAGAGCGAGCGCCGCCACACGGCAGGTCTCGAGAGACTCACTAGCACTCGCCCCAGTTGTACAGCCGACGTTGCTAGGAAAGGTTCACTGAGAATTACGCTCTCATTAGCCGAGACGATAGTTAGCATAGCCTTCAGCTTAGTCAATTGCTACGACCTAGCAAGGCGCCATTTATCCTTTGCTAAGTATCTAATGAAGCATGTACAGTAACAAGACCAATGTTCACCAATTGTTGATTAAAGTTAAGTATTCCAGCAGCTACGTACTTTTCTTTATAGCATTCATTAAGTGTCCTGTTTCAGACCTCACGCCATCCTGCGTGAGTTTATAGCGTGCATTTCGGCTTCCTCAAACAACACGGTGTTGGCACTTCTACCGACACATCAGTAAGGACGAAAGTACTTTTTGCTATATGTGTGACTGACAAGTGTCATGGCTCGATGAAACGTGGACTGTACATACAAATAACTGTTACAGTGTACTGCTGAAATTGACTGATAGAAATACTTAGTGAGACGAACTGAAAAGACTTTTATTTGTGGACAATAACTTCACTGTCACCGCGATTTTTGATGGTCACGTAGACATTACGAATGAAGGGACACGGTTCTTAATACGACGTCTGGTCTCAGCGGACCGTGGTGCATGCTCCCCTGCTGGCGACGACGTTGGTAAGGAGGAGTCGTGGCAGCGCGCTTGATAACTGCTGGACATCTTGGTGCATGTGGGAGTGCTGCAAAACCTCCACCCAGCGCATAACACACTTACTGGATGAGATTTGAGTCTGGGGAACGGGCAGGCCAATCCATTCGCCGAATATCCAGTCATTTCAAGAGTTCGTCCTCATGTGCTGTTAGATACAGTAACGCATCGTCATCCAAGAAAACGAAGTCATGGCCAGTGGAGAAGTGGGAAACGCACATGGCTACGGAATACAGTGTCACAATAACGATGGTCTGTGCATGTACCGTTTTCAAAGATAGTATGACAGCACATACCTGCAACGTTATACCTCCCCACACCATTACGCCTGGGCCACAAAAACGTTCATGTTCGACAATGTTACTGGGTGCATTATGTGTTGCCACCTCCGCTGTCATGAGAGTTCGAGAGTTCGTCCAGAATCACAACACACAGCGAATCTGGTCACATCCGAGAAGAGCACGCGTCCCCTCTGCTCGTTGGTCCAGTCTCTACGCTCTTGACACCACTGAAAACGGCGCCGCCGATGTGCGAGTGACAACAGGGAATAACATACTGGTGTTCGGACGAAGAGACTGCCGGTAAGCATTTGCCGTCCGACTGTGGGGAATGAGATGGCGTGCCTTGCAGACCAGTTAAACGAGGTTGAAATAGCACCAACTTTTTGGCTAGCATTGCGCAACGTAGCGGTCACCCCCTGCTGACCGTGGTTGAAAATCTCTTCTCCTTCAGGCAGCGGTGCCCATGTACGAGAAACGATGCCGTCAGCGGTACCAAACACCTGGACTACACTCTTCACCTTCTTCCAATTTCCCGACGTTTTTCCCCCCTGTGTGAAGTCATCCGTGTCTCCGGGTCATGCCCGCTGATCGACACACACGCACACACACACACACACACACACACACACACACACACACACTACCAGTTCCTGTTCCTTGAAATGCCAACCTCTGGCAACAAGATCGTGCACTTCCATTCGTTGCAAATGGTTCAAATGGCTCTGAGCACTATGGGGCTTAACATCTGAGGTCATCAGCCCCATAGAACTTAGAACTACTGAAACCTAACTAACCTAAGGATACCACACACATCCATGTCCGAGGCAGGATTCGAACCTGCGACCGTAGCGGTCCCGCGGTTCCACACTCAGGCGCCTAGAACCGCATGGCTACACACTCAGGCCCATTCGTTTCCACCGAGTTCTTAATACGTGATATTACATCTAACTCGTCCTTAATCAGTGTATTTTACATAACACCTATGTACCACTACATATACACACTGTGCAACCTAATTAAAGCATTACCTTTTCAAAACCCGTTAACTGCCTCCCATTGCGTCGCATAAGTTTCACATCCGTCTGAAATCTTCCTATAACCCTCATCTGTAATGGAGCAAAAGCTGTGCGTACTTCGACGTCACCTTATGGCTCCGCGATGCTTCAGACAGAAAGGTATCGACACTTGCGAAAAAGATTGCCACGGCTTAGAAGTTTATGTGACGTGTGACGTGCGTTCAAGGTGTCACACTGCACGAGATTTTGCCCCATTTGTGTCAATTCCCACCGTGGTTGATTGGAAGATCAGTGAACCCCCTTTTACGGATCTTTCACCATTTCTTTCGACGCCTCAACGATGGAGGTCACAACCGCTGCGCCCAATAGTGAAATAACGCGGTTTTGTTATGAGCGGCCGAGGAAAGCCAGCAGACACAACGCCGCTGAGAATCGCCACGGAAGGGCCTTAGGGCATAAGTGAAAGTGCGTTGGTGTTCACACATTTCAAGTTAGGAAACCATAGCTAAGACAGCGATCTGCAACAGGAGGAAGTTCCTCACAATCTTCGACAGTGCTGATACTGTCGCACTTTTCAATCCGTCTCTAAGGACGTCCGAGGGCTGCAATCACATTGAAAGAGATCGCAGGCTTTTGCAGTGCAGTTAGATGGAACGGTTTGCTCTCAGGTACAGGCTGGAACCACTAGGGACCGTTCCAAATCATTCGACGGTACCTGAATAGTATGAAAAGAAGTATCAAAGGGTGCTGACAGTTTTTCGGACCTCCTGTTTTGTGCCTTGCTGTGGTCACGGAATGATGCAACACCGATGTATGGGTGAATGCAATCGCTAAAGGTCCCTGTAAAGGTCTCCATTTTGGCAAAAACCTCGGTGACATCAATCCAAATTTATTGACAGTATCAAAAAATGCCTTCACAGAGAAAACCGGCGAAGTAGCCCTATGCGTTTGCAGGTAGGCAATCTCTTGACAACCATGCGATTCCAGTTGCCTGCCTGCAAGCATCTCGTCCTACTTTACAAGTTGTCTCTGTACAAGTACAGTTTTGTAATCCTCAATAAAAGTGGGCGGACGCCACCGGGGGCTTTGCCGAATTGGTGACTGTTAGAACGATTCATTGCTGTTTTATTCACTCTTGTTGCGCACTTCCGTGATCACGCCACAGCAGGACACGAAACAGGAACGTTGGAAAAGGTAAAGCGACTCTTTGCTACTCTCGATCACGTTCTAATTTGGACGAATGATTTTAAACGGTCTCTAGCGGTTCCGACCTGGACACGAGAGCAAAAATTTGGGTCACGCTGTGCTTCAAAGGGGTACTATCACATTCTATGGGAATGCAGCACCAAAATGTCCTTATAGAATGGTTGAAACATCAGAGGGTGCCATTAGTGTCAAAGATTGTCAAGGTCGTCTTCCTGTTGCTCGTGTTGAAACGTCCCCTTTTGAACAATTTTACAGGACTGTGCTTAACCTGACACACAATATTTTTTAGCGCAACGCAATCTGACTTTCACAAAATCCCTACAAAAGAATGGCCCTGACTAACATTAAACTATACCTTTCACAAATCACTAAATCACTTACCTCACAATAATCTTCGTTTCTCCCACTACTGCAATACAGCAAGCGCCACTACTGCCAGCTAAATAAAAGATTCAAACTATGGAAGGCACTAACTACTGATAGGGATAGTTAGCAAATGAAAGATATTAATAGAGAACAAACAATGTATTTACCTTGATATCATCATATATAAATATAGCAGTTCATGACAAATTTCAAAACTCCGCCATCTCTCTCCCCACATCCACCACTGCTGGCGGCTCACCTCCAACTGCGCAACGCTACGCGCTGTTCACAGCCAGCTGCCTAACACTACAATGGCGAGTGTTACAACAATGCAAAGCAGCCACAGACTGCACACAGCACAGCCAGTGATTTTCATACAGAGGTGGCGTTACCAATAAAAAACCTAAACAGCCTACTTACATAGCCCCCATGCTCCCCACAAAAAATTTTACAAATTGGTTTGGGCATTGGCCAATACAGATTTGAAAAATTTTTCATAATTACAATAACAAAGAAATCAAATGCACACACTTATTGATACAATGTTGGTCAAAAGCTAAAATTTTCTCACAGTCCATAAAGACAGTCCTGATCATTCATCAAATTGCAGTGTTTTTCTCAAAGTCTGAGCAGTAAAAGAAAATGCACACGGAAGTAGTGGATTTCCATGCAGTCTTGAAGAAGTAGCGTTGTCCTTCCAATGGAAAGACAGTGCTGACTCTTGACATGCTGACAGGTAATGGGCCACAACAGAGCAAACCCACAGCGGAGTCAGTCGAAGTTTTGAAGAGTATTGGTGGGTAGGTCATCACAGAGTAGACCCACTGTAGTCCTGGTAGAGATTACGGTATTGGTGGGCCATCAGAGGTGCAGACCCACTGCAGTCCTTGTAGAGATGGCCAGCAGCCATCTGTTGTGACTGTGCAGGTGCACAATCACCATTGAAGAGTCTTGCGGATAATAGAGCAAGTCCATAGCCACCACTTGTGCACTCACAAAGTTTTTGAATTGTCCTGAGAACCAGCAATGCTGTTAACCAGTCCCTTGCTGAATTATTAACACACGTGCAAACACTAACAGTCCCTACTTCTCACATATTGTCCATATACTACGACCAATAGAAACGTGTGCAGTGAAATGTAACTTACAGGTTATGTAATTTGATGAACTAGTGTCAATTACAATTTTATAACAGAAGAATACAATTACAAAGTTACAAAATACATCATTAAAGAACATAACAATACAGATAACATTTGTAGTACTGGTTTTACAATAGAATAGAAATAAACATATACATCAGTGTCACAGGAATTATGACATAAGTACATACATGAAAGATCAGAATTACTTTTGGAATATCAACTTCACACATGAGCATTAAAACAAAACAGAATAAATAATGTCTAAGCATCTTTACAAGGTAAATAACATATTATCAGAAAAAAATCTACAACATAGGTCTTATCAGATAAACAACTAAAGGCAGGAAGTACACAAATACACAAGGGTACACAAACACATAGCATAATAATACAAAAGGAAAGGACAGGGTTTGTTTTACTGCAGTATTTTGCAAACAAAACTTTCTTTACTTCTCGGAGATCTCCCTTCGTTCTTCATTATTTCCAAAAAGTCCTATCTATACCTGCTTTCTCTACTCTGTTCATATTTCTTTCAAAATAATTATTTCTTAGTCATTTTTGCCAAATCTGTTTCTTATATAGTCTACCCCTCTTAAGCTAACTTAAATCTACTGAGCTCAGATGCTAAACTAAGGGACGAGGCAATGCAGCAAAACAAAACAATTAACATAAACAGCAATGACAAAAAAAAATGGAAATTTGCAAAGCAAGCTACAGTAAATCAAAATTACGAAGCAATTCACATTACAACTAATATGAGGCAATGCGCAGCAAACAAGAAAAATAAATCTGGCTTAGCAGAGTAACACAAATTAAAATTCAGTAGCACTATGCCTGGCAAACAGCAGCAGCAAAATAAAATAAACATATATCTAAACATGACATAGCTCAAGCAGAAAAAATATTACACTAAAAATGGCCATGTCTAATACCTATGTCACATCTTAACACTAGAGTGATGCGTCACGATAACTTACTCTACCAAAAAAATTACCAAGTAGTTGAAAAGAAAATTATGTATGCAGTTCCTGTTACTAGTCCCTTCTTATTGTTCTTTCCATTCCAAGAGCTCCTTTTTCGAAGAATGTGGATCATAAAGTAATTATTTAATAGATCTGTTGACAGAAAGTGTTCATATTAGCAAATGCATTTAATTTTATTTTATGAAACTAATGCTGCAAGACAGCTGGAAACCAGATATCAAATGAAATAAGCAATTACGCAAACCAAAGCATAAAGATATCATTCAATAGTCATGTGACATTTCATAAGTTAGTAGAAATTCTCTCAACTCTCGTAGAAAGACACTTGTCCTAATCAGGTGTGCAATTGTAAGAATGTTTCCAAGTTATTATTAGCGTGTCGTATTTACGATGCTTTCTACAAAGGAATGTCAATAGCGAGGATAATGGCCTCCCTTTTTTTTTTCTACCACCTAATGGCTTTTTCTCAAGGCGGCTGGCACACCTGGCCGCTCACAACGAATTACGTCATGGTCACTTACCTTTCATACCGAAATATTTACGACAGCAGTTTTTGCTACAGTGACAGACTCATATAAAAAATTCACAGGTCGAAAATTTGCGTTACAAATGTGTAGAAACAAAATCCTATAAATATAACAGTGTCCAAAAATTTTTCGCCGGCATTGTGATACATTCACGCATTTACACACATTTCCTACCTCTTAAAGTACGATTCTTGGTTTCCAACATCCTTTTTCACAAGTCAGTGTTCCTAACCGCTACTCATTACTCCTTACCTTATTACACGTATATATATTTGTCGACGCTTCTTTAATATTTCATTATATGAAATATGTAGCATAATCAAATTCCTCATATAGCATCAGCTTCTTGACCATAAACATACCTCAGCAGCATAATACACATCGTCGTCGTAAAAATAACATCATAACACCTCAGTCAACTCTCAAAATCGTCGTAGCTTCCTCCAATAGTTTCAAAACCTAAACAAATTCTCTGCTCATTTCAATAGTGTCATCAACCTCAAACGTACTTTAAAAATCATGATCCCATACCAAATACATCATTCAAAGCTCTCATAGTATCACAATGGTTCCGAAAAAATATGAACAGTTCACAAAGTACTGACAAAATGCAATTTCATAAGTGTGAAGTTATTCAACTGTGTAATTACGTAAACATCTGTCACTAATGTAGTAAAAAAATGTTTGTGTTTTTATTAAATAATCAGATAGATGTGTAATTTATGTGTTAGAGAAATATGGTACCGATGTGTAAAGTTGTATAAGCAAATACCATAATAGCTAGGGCTCCTTGTGCTTGCCAAACACATGGTACACAAAGTAGGTGTGTACCCCCCTGAGGATTCAAACGTACTTTAAAATCATGCTCCCTTACCAAATACATCATTCAAAGCTCTCATAGTACCACAATGGCTCCGAAAAAATATGAACAGTTCACAAAGTACTGACAAAATACAATTTCATAGGTGTGAAATTATTCAACTGTGTAATTGCGTAAACATCTGTCACTGACGTAGTAAAAAGAATGTTTGTTTCTCTGTCAAATAATCAGATAGCTGTGTAATTCTGTGCTAGAGAAATATGGTACTGATGTGTAAAGTTGTATAAGCAAATACCATATTAGCTAGGGCTCTTTGTGCTTGCCAAACACATGATACACAAAGTAAGTGTGTACTCCCCTGAGGATTAATCTAATTATAACCTCAGGTGTTACAGATTACAGAAATGGAATGAAATGTATCACGGAAAACCTTTGTATCATTGTAATTCAAAAATCTTTAAAAATAAATGTTTCAAGTACAAAATTAATCACTCAAATGCGTGTACTGTAGCGCTAAACTGTGCGTCTTGTTGTAAGATAATCTCTGTGGAAGTGTCGTAGTTATCATCCTCCGAAAGCTAAGTTCTGCAGAAGTCAATGTACTTACCTCACGATACACAAAAATCAAATGCTTTGCGAATAGATATCTTAGTTATTATGCTTATTGGCGTGATGACGAAAGTACTGTACAGTAACGTATTGTTGTGCCACGAAAAAGGCTGTCTCATTGTTGCTATACCACAAAAGTTACTACTAAAACATGTTTTTCTTTCCAGAAGAATTCAGAAAACTGCCAGATATAAAACAGATACATCGCAAAAGCAACATTGTAAATTGTCACTCATTAGTAGCGTCGTGATAAAAATCGTGTAGCTGTCACATAAACTAACCTCTGTGTCATCTGGTATCTCTCAGAAAGCACTTTAAATTCAGAATGTATTTTCAAATAAACTAAATTGTTGCATTAAAATCTCATTAGCAGTACTGGTAAACGTTCTAAGTATGTGAGCCTTATAGTCGTTACGTAATCGTGCAACAAACAAGCAAGAATGCACACACACAATAACACTGTGTCCTCTGTTCACAATAACAATGCATTCGTAATTTCTGTTTAAATAAGTTCTCTTGGTTCTTGATTGGATATTTAACTTCAAACATTGTTGCATGTTAACAGATTCTAAGTCTGACAAAGCTTACTAGCAATGTAAAGTGAAAAGTTATATGGCAAAGACAAAGTTAAAAAGCAGATTATCTTTCAATAAACGGTTTTACATGTGAAATGTGGTGTAAACCTTTACTCTTCCTAGTACGCAGAGTTTCAACTTTAACGCAATTATCAAGTGGTATACGTCGGTAAAGAATACTTGAATTTTTCTCAAGGTTAGCGTCTTATGTTATTTTTCTCGGAGCCAGCGGGCGCACGCGGCTGCCTGCTGTGCGAGTCATTGTCTGTCTCTTTGTTGGCGCGCGCCGTTATTGGGATTAGGAGACCTAACTTCTACAAATTCACTTTGACGAGAAGGCCCTGCCCTGTTTAAATCCCGCCAGTTCTGATGCAATTCAGGTCTGTCGTTACGAATATATCGTCTGTCGTCATGTCGGTAGTTTACATAGTTTCTTGTTTGTCGGTCATGTGGTGGAGAATTTCTCCCTGAATCGTAACTGCGCGCTGAACTGTTGCGTCTGAAAGTATTCTGTCTCCCTTGATAATAATAGTTCTGGTTACCATATTGTCTGTTTCTCTGATTGTCTCTGTGATAGTCATTACCGCGGAAAGGTGATCTTTCCCTGTAATTATTATTCTGCCAGCGGTTGTTATAAGGGTGGTGTCTGTTTTGGTCACGAATTGTGTTGTGAGAATAGCCTTGTCGTGTCCATTTATTATTTCTGTCATCACGGAAATGTGGATGATGTGACCTGTAATTGTTGTTTTCATGTTTTCGCGTTCCGCGATTGTCAGTGTCAATTTCCAGTTCTTGTAACAGTCCCTGAAATGCTTCGATGTCGTCTTTGCAACGTCCTGCCAAAATAATATGTCGTAAATGTTCAGGCAGTTTGATTAAGCAAATGCGGATGAGTTCTGAGGGGCTGTATGGGTTTGAAAGATACTGATTCTTATGCAACATGTCTTCAAAATATTTCATAAGACTGGAAAATTCAGATTGTTCAAAACGTTTCATCACTATGATGCTATGTTTTACTCGGTCTTGTGTGGCTTGAGACCAATATGCTGAGAGGAAGGCATGATAAAATTCTCCTTCACTGTGACAGTCGTGAATGACCGATCGCATTCTTATAGCTGGTTCGTTCTCCAAGTAGCCACACATAAATTCTAATCTGTGCTGCAATGACCAGTTGGGAGGAAAACAATGAGAGAATTGATGGAGCCACGCTTGTGGATGAATGTCGTTGCCAGAATTCTTAAACGTTTTAAATTTACGTGTAGTAATGAACAGCTTATAGTCAAAATCATCGTGTCGGCGAGTCGCATATCGGTCATTGTTACGTCGTGTCGGCGGTTCAATCTCAAAATTCGGTGTACATTGCCAATTTCTTTCATAATTTCCGAAATGCGCTGTGTTATTATTTTGTGGCTGTTCCGTATTTCTATGTCCCTCTTCCCGTATTGGGGCGCGAGTGTCCTCTGAAATACGTAATTCTTGTACTACTTGTGCCAACTGATCTTGCACTTCCCGGATTTCTCTTTTGTACTGTGTATTGATTTGATTTTGATTTTGTTTGAATTTTCTAATTTCTTCATACTCTTCAGTGTCAGTGAAGGCTACAGGTGTTGTGTCATTCAGATCATCATCTACCTTTGTAGATAAGTTAGTGAACTGATCTGATAGTTCGGCTACTTTATCCGATAGTGTACTTATTTCCTCAGTGTGTTTTTCTGAACCAAGTTTCAGAGTATCTACTGTGTCCTTTAAGTTTTCCTGAGTTTTTGCAAGTTGCGTAACCGAATCGGTAGATGCAGCTGAGTCAATTTTAGCCGACAAGGTCTCATGATTTTCATGAACGATGGTTTGCAGTTCTTTTATGGCTGCTTCGTGATTCTGTAATGCATTTTCATGCCGCGAAAAAATAGGTTGAAAATGCTCACAAATTTGTGTTTTTAAGTCATTGCAGACTTTTTGACATTTCGATTCAATGTTATGTAACTCAGTAGTTAAATCTTCACGTGTTTGTTCAAGCGTGGTGTCTAACTTTTGAAGATTTTGTTCCATTGTGTCTAACTTTTTAAGATTTTGTTCCACTGTGTCTAACTTTTTAAGATTTTGTTCCACTGTGTCTAACTTTCGAAGATTTTGTTCCATTGTGTCTAACTTTTGAAGCTTTTGTTGTGTGTGTCCCATTTGTTGTATTAATTGTAATAACAATGCACTGGTGTCTGGAACATGTTCCTCAGTGCTTTTCGGCAGTGAATTTGCACCGGTAACATTCACATTTTGACAAGCAGAAAATGTGTCTTGACTCATTTGAAAAAACGGTGAGGACGCAAAACCTGAATCTACAGTATTTGCAAAATTGTGTCCTGTCATTTCGGATTCCTGAGGCGAGCTATTGCCGACCGATCGATCGATAATGCTTCCCTGTTCACTACTTGTTTCATTATCTACGCCATTATTTGACGCCCGCTCCATTCCCCTATGCACAGTTACCAAATTACTACTTTGAACGTCTGTTAATTCATTACACAGTGGTGCTGGCAAGGTACGCTCGTCGTCACTATTATTTCTCAGTTTACTTTGGAGCCTAGTGTTACGTTTTTCACACGCCATTATTGTCACAATGTTTCACATGATAACACAGAAAAGCACAATTTGAAGAGCAAAAATACGAGAACACATTAACATAGCACTGAAAATAATATCTAGTTAAGTGCAGCTGCGAAATACTTGGTGCAAATCTACATGCATGCCACAACTGTTTTACTGTACAACAATGAAAAACTACAACTACAAAGGAAATTCTCTCTATAATTACGCGCTAGCAATAAACAATAGCTACACTAATTACACAAACTACAAGAAAAAATCAGAAGATTCCAGTGAGGTATCCTAGGCTAAGGGTCGACATATGAAACGTCCCATTTTGAACAATTTTACAAGACTGTGCTTAACCTGACACACAATATTTTTTAGCGCAACGCAATCTGACTTTCACAAAATCCCTACAAAAGAATGGCCCTGACTAACATTAAACTATACCTTTCACAAATCACTAAATCACTTACCTCACAATAATCTTCGTTTCTCCCACTACTGCAATACAGCAAGCGCCACTACTGCCAGCTAAATAAAAGATTCAAACTACGGAAGGCACTAACTACTGATAGGGATAGTTAGCAAATGAAAGATATTAATAGAGAACAAACAATGTATTTACCTTGATATCATCATATATAAATATAGCAGTTCATGACAAATTACAAAACTCCGCCATCTCTCTCCCCACATCCACCACTGCTGGCGGCTCACCTCCAACTGCGCAACGCTACGCGCTGTTCACAGCCAGCTGCCTAACACTACAATGGCGAGTATTACAACAATGCAAAGCAGCCACAGACTGCACACAGCACAGCCAGTGATTTTCATACAGAGGTGGCGTTACCAATAAAAAACCTAAACAGCCTACTTACAGTGTCAGTATGAACTGTCGTTTTCAGCCGCGCGGTAGGAGGGATTCAACGCCCCAGCAAAGGGGTAGTTTCATTGACGCCCTTCACGTCACCCCCTCAGGTCTTTTTGTGTCTGATCGGAGCAGCGGTGTTCAGCGCGACAGAATGCCACGCCAAGGAGCCCGGGTTCGATTCCCGGCTGGGGCAGGAGATTTTCTGCGCTCAGGGACTGAGTGTTGTGTTGTCGTCATCATCATTTCATTTCCGACGCGGAAGTCGACCAATGTGGCGTCGAATGTAATAAGTAGTTGCCCTCGGCTGCCGAATTCCCCGAATGTGGGCCTCCCGGCCCTCATGCCGTATGCTCGTTTCATTTCATAAGAAAAGCTTGTGATGTTAAAGCTGGGTGTCGCGGATCTGATCTCCATCGCACACACATCAAAAGAAGGGGTCAAATGTGGATACAAGGGACTTTGCGACCTTCTAACTTGTGACACGTCGACGGTGGCACTGATCAATATTGTGCTTAAATTTGGTACCTGTGTGACATCATTAACAACACACTTCACAGCTGACATGAACTTCTGAGCTGTAGTCTTCCTTTTTACATGTGTCGACACCTTACTATTTGCAGCGTCACCGAGGCCGAAGGGTTTTTTTGCACCATTCAGCCAAATTTCAAACTTACGGTTCGCAACAGGAGGCAATTAACTGGTTTCGAAAAAGTGTCCCTTTAATTGTCTTGTGCAGTGTAACTTATGTGCAGCTGGAGTGTTACTACCGTTTGGCTACAACCATGTATGTATGTGTTATTGTGGGGTAGTATTGAGTATATCCTCTGCCAGTTAGACTGGACGAAATGTTTGTGACACTGGTGCCTACCAACAGGTGCACAACCAATCTCGCTAAGCCTCGTCGGATGCTGAGCAGGGACGCACAACGGGTGGCTCCTAGCAGAAGCGAGTCTCAGCGGAGACACTCTCCGGAGGAAACGTGGAGAGGCTTCTCGGCGACTGCGACGGCTCGGCTGGAGAGACGAGAGGAGAGGACGGCGGTAATTTCTGCGTCGTCAGCGCCGCCGCCGCCGCCGCCGCCGCCGCCGCCGCTCTGCCAGCAAAGAGCCCAGACACACTTGTGCCCGCAGCCGGGGAGCCGTCTTGTCGCAAGGAAACAGCCGGCGCGTCTATTAAAACCGTGGCCCCATTCGCAGCGGTTTCCCCCTGCAAGCGCGGGTCACTTGATTAAATGTTTCGTCCATAACTGGCTACCGCAGAGAGCGTGGTCTCAAGAATTCGAACAAACGGCGACTCTAAATTTTCACAACAGATGGTAATTCCGTTCTTCTTGACTAATATTTTACCTTGAAACGTGTACTGAAAATCTATTTTTGCATCCATTCTCTATGTTATTTGAATATAAAACGATACCTTGTGATACGATTTCAGTCAGCGGGCAGCTGACATTTAGGTGTTGCCACGTGTCTCTCCGCGAGGACAGGTAAAAGAGAGAAATATTAAATTTAATGAAAAATTTGGTGCAATATGTGTTTGTCTCCAGAAAGCCACATTATAAAAATAATGGAACCATGTATTCAGCACTTTAACATAGATCAATACACTTAAAAAGGGTGGCCCTAATTAAAGACCCTGTTTCAAAACGCTGCAGAAAGAGAACCACTGCTCATAACATAGCCAAATTTTAACAGCATATTACTGACGAAGGACGAAACGGCACGAAGAAAAACATCTTAACGAAAATTGTACCAATAAATGCGGCACGATTAAGCTCCGCTACTAACGGTAGATGAATAGCCGTACGACGTCTATGGTCTGAGTTGCACATTGCACTGTCCGAACTGTTCAGTGTGGAGCTGTTAATTAGGTGAAACCATCCACCACGACTAGGTCGTACCACGAACAAGATCGTTTTTTAACTGTCACGAGGCTAAAATCGGCTTAAGTAGCTAAATGACATGGGTTTTAAGTTTCCATAGGCCGAAAACCACGTAAAAAGCAAAAATTCATCGATCTGTCATAAGACTAGCGCAAGACAGGCTCAGTACGCTGTCCATCGTCTTCTGCCTCTACAGCGTGTTCTTCAACAGTAGAGATTATCTCGGGTGTACAGAGCATGTTGTGCAATGTGTGCCCTCAGTTTGGATACTTTCGTAATTCACGCACACACCACAAGACCCTTCGCATAATCCTCACAGCCAGGAGGATTAAGAACAGGAGATATGACGTTCAGCCTGTCGGGAAACGATGGCTGATAATCCTAACATTTAGGAAGTACCTCTGCAGCAGCCGCTTCACTGGCTGTGCAATCTATGGAGCAGCGACATCTTGCGTGGAAATGATCCTACCCACACATCGACACTGTTGAAGGTTTGGAATGACGTGCACAGAAGACTCCTGCAGCGTTTACCAGTGTCAGTACTGCTAACAACAGCCGCAGGACTCATCCCCTCGGAAAAAAAACGGACGCACGATTAATAATGTTGTCAACCTGCAACACACAGTCAATCTTTCAGAATGAAGTGGTACCGATTGATGTGCGTGTGGATTTTCCTTTGCCCACACTCTGCAATTCTGCCTATTGACATGTCTTTGGAAATGGACTTTGTCTGTCCACAGAATGTTTCATGGCTATTCATTGTGCACTCACATGCGAGAAAAAAATTCCTACTAGCGGGTCAGAGGGAGGCTTTGGAAATGGACTTCGTCTATCCACAGAATGTATAATGGCCATTTATTGTTCACTCACATGCGAGAAAGAAATTCCAGAAACAACGTTTCTTCCCTGGATTTGGTGATGTTGCGTGGACAGCAATGCAGGATGTCTCCTTCCGACAGACGTCGGGCCAATTGCTTTCCTTCATCTGGCACAGTACACTTCAAAAGAACCTGTCTTTCCGAATTTTGTAATTATTTTCTCCAGACCCTTATCAGACATCGTACCAATGCCTTTTTCATACTATTGAGTGTCCAGAACTTCTCCAGCGCTATTGTCACACAGTCACAGTTCTCGTAACAGAGCTTTATCAGCAGCGAGTGAACCTTCATGGAGAAAGTTGTGTTGAACGTCTCAGGGGGTGGTGCGCGACTGTTGGTGTGCATATTGCGACGCATACAGCCCCATCTACTGGACCTTTCTTTTCTTGGCGTTTCCCCCTATGTAAATAACATGCTCTTCAAACCTGGCGTCAGTTTTGAGTACTGGCTCTCTTGCCACTGCGCTTTGAAACTCTAACTTTAATTATGGCCACCCTGTAAATATTTAATGTTTTTGAAATGCTGAGTCACTTTTATTTTAGATTTCTGTGTCATGGAGGATTATATTCCTTCGATGTATCAGGCTCTGGTGGGTATAGAGCATTATAACTATTTGAATATGAACGGAAATTATAGAAAATTATCTGAAAGGACGACAAACAACAGCAGCAAACCAAGAAACAGCTTTTACCATAAGAGTCCAAAATCTACTCCACGCCTTAATAGAACACAGAGTGACAACGACCTCTGATGATGTATGGACGTGTCTGAAGACGACAATATGGCCGAAATGGATCCACCACAATAAAACACTAAAATTCCTAAAGCATCAATATGGACTTCATTAAATAATGTCTCCTAGAGACAATGCTACGAACCGATCGGATATTAGTTTTTAGTTTACTTTTTTTCTAACCCAAGACTTTTAGTGTCTAGACCGCATGCCTTTTTTTCCCCTCAGACAATTAAAAAACGGTAACTAGATTCGGTTCCTTTCTACAACCATCTTCAGGTAGTCCAAACTGTAAAAAAGAGGTGAATTGTAACTTTATAATGCCATAATCTTCGTGGGGTACAATAGGAATGCATGTAACTGCCTGTTTATAGCTAATGCTAGTTTTACTGCATACTCCTTGCTTTTTTTACGGTTTGGTCGATCTGAAGATAGCTGTAGAAAGCAACTGCAACTAGTTATTGTAGTTTAATTGTTTGAGGGAAAAAAAGATACGTGGTCTAGGCATTAAAAAGCAATAAAAACTTAATACAAAAAATAATTTATTTCATTAATTATATCAAGTCCGCCGCCTCCTCCCTGAAAATGGCAGGCTTTATTAATGGCTGGTTTTTTGGTATTTACTGGTATGGCATAATTTCCTAAGTTGACGTTCGTTCTAAATGGGTAATTTTTTCTTGGAAGAAAAGTAATTGGAAATACATACTGTGGTTTTAAAGAAGAAATTGTAATAGTGCACCAATAGATAGCATGAAATTTAGTTTAAGGCCCCCATGATGTTTTTGGTTGCAATATTTTCCCTTTAATTTTTCCGTTTGTATTTGGTTTCATACTAGGGTTTCTTCATGAAAACTTCAGCGTATGTTCTATACAAATCGCCTCGTCATCGAGATAGGTTTATTTATGTTCAAGAAAAGTTCAAAAATGGGTAAGTATTCAGTACTCTCATCATGAGCAGCCTTGTTCCAACATTATGCAACTAGGGAAATAATGTTAGAAAACAAACGTAATGTCGAACTTTAAACTGGAACTTTTGAAGGCAGGCAAGATCGATCAGGCGCAATAACAGTGCGAGTAGCGCTGACTATTCCGGTGGACATGTTGGCAGTACTGGCGAAAACAAGGGAAGTCGCTAGATGAGGCCGGCGGGGGCGCAAATGAGAGTGCGACGAATGTAACTGTGCGCCCGTGTGCTGGCCGTCATGGGGAGCGCCACGTTCTAGCGGATACATCCGTGCTGTTGGCCGTCCATTAAACCATGTAACGGTACACTGTCGCATGTCATCGCAACCACGTACACTGAAGCAGATAATTTAAAACTGCGGACGAGTCCTTCACAGTCAACTAGTTTTCTATAAGCATCATGTTCTGTTTTCGTGTAGAGTGAAGCATTCTCCATGGCTTGTGTTGTGGATTGGCAGGAGAGCCAACCCACGAATTTTAGAGGAAGCCGAAAGGCACCCGTTTAAGCTCACGCAGGCTGGCGTGAGGTCTGGAAAAGGACAAGGAATTTAGACTTCAGAAAAAAGGAGGTAACTGGTGGAATACTTAACTTTAATCCATTAATGTTGAACGTAGATCTTGTCTGTACATTATTTACAATATCATTAGTAACTGAACATGGCGCCTTGGTAGGTCGTAGCAAATGACGTAGCTGAAGGCTATGCTAACTATCGTCTCGGCAAATGAGAGCGTATTTTGTCAGTGAACCATCGCTAGCAAAGTCGGTTGTACAACTGGGGCGAGTGCTAGGAAGTCTCTCTAGACCTGCCGTGTGGCGGCGCTCGGTCTGCAATCATTGATAGTGGCGACACGCGGGTCCGACGTATACTAACGGTCCGCGGCCGATTTAAAGGCTACCACCTAGCAAAAAAAAAAAAAAAAAAAAAAAAAAAAAAAAAAAAAAAAAAAAAAAAAAAAAAAAGGTTCAAATGACTCTGAGCACTATGGGACTTAACATCTGTGGTCATCAGTCCCCTAGAACTTAGAACCACTTAAACCTAACTAACCTAAGGACATCACACACATCCATGCCCGAGGCAGGATTCGAACCTGCGACCGTAGCAGTCGCGCGGTCCCGGACTGAGCGCCTAGAACCGCTAGACCACCGCAGCCGGCTACCACCCAGCAAGTGTGGTGTCTGGCGGTGACCCCACAGCTTGTTCACTGTGGACAAAACTATTAGTGTAATTTGAGTCTATATATTCTGAATTATGGGTATGTTACATTTGAGATCGAAGGGAATTAGGTCAATATTAGGGGCTATGCATTAATGCAGTCCTACCACATTAATGTGACTGCCACCTATGTTTGACGTCACCTTGCAGTAACAATATACAGACGGCAGGTGGCAGCACTGGCATTGGAGGGGTAGATAATGCGCGTCGGAAGGTGGGTGGCCCGGTGGGGAGGACCGGAGGGAAGGGTGGGGTTGGGGAGGGGGGGGCAAAAATAGTACAGTTGTTGATTAATTGGGGAAATCGAGCGATTTATCAGACGTCTAAAATAGGAATCATTTGCTTTCGAGCCATTGGTGGGAGCATTTTCGAAACGCCTGAGTTTTAAGCTGTTCGCGTCGCGCCATGGTTGAAGGTTACCGCGCATGGCAAAATGGCGCTACCCAAAACCGCCGCCGAAATAACTGTGGTGCACGACGTACCATACATGGCAGGGTGTACGGGCGAACAGACGTGTACCTGTTGCGCGTGTAATCTCCCAGATGAACTTAAACGCGGACTTTGCTGCGTACGGGCTTCAGCAGCAAGTGTGTGGCTCATGAATCCATGTTGAGTGCCGTTCATCGGTGAGGAAGCTGGAATATGTAAGCCAGTAAACAACACGACATCCATCGGCAGGTGGCCTATTCAGATGAATCACGTCTTATGCCCCATCATCGTGAAATGTCGGAAAGCAAACACCCTATAATAATCCTCGGAAGCGCCCAGACCGGAAGAGGCAACGTTATGGTCTGGGGAATATTTTCGTGGCATTCCCTCTGTGATCTCGTCATTCTGTACACCACAATGGATAAAAGTGAATATGCGTCTATCCTCGGGGATCACGTCAACCCCTCCACGCAGTTCTTCCTCAGCATGTCGGCATCATCCACCTGGACAATGCAACGTATTGCATAGCTCGCAGCGTACGTGACTGGTTCGACGATCAACAGGTTGAGTTTACCGTACCTCTCAAGCCACCGAAATCTTCGGATTAAAACGCAGTCGACAACCTTTGGAACCACCTCCATCGGGCCGTTCGCACCGCGGTTGCTCAATCGAAACCCTAGCGTAGTTGGCCAGGGCACTGGAGTCAGTAAGAATTCACATACCTGTCGCTACCTTCCAGAACCTTACTGACACTCTTCCTGCACGTATCGTAGCATTCCGCTCACCGGAAAGTGGTTTTTATGGTTGTTGACAGGTGGTCACATTAATGCGAGAGGTAAGTGTATTACGTAATATTCTGTAACGTTCTACATCTGCATCTACATCCATACTCCGCAAGCCACCTGACGGTGTGTAGCGGAGGGTACCTTGACTATCTCTGTCGATTCTCCCTTCTATTCCAGTCTCGTATTGTTCGTGGAAAGAAAGATTGTCCATACGCCTCTGTGTGGGCTCTAACCTCTCTGCTTGTATCCTCATGGTCTCTTCGCGAGATATACATAGGAGGGAGCAATATACTGCTTGACTCCTCGGTGAAAGTATGTTCTCGAAACTTCAACAAAGGCCTGTACCGACCTATTGAGCGTCTCTCTTGCAGAGTCTTCCACTGGAGTTTATCTATCATCTTCATAACGCTTTCGCGATAATCGAGATCTTAGGGCATGAAACCTTATCCAGTATTCCAATGATAGGACCGAACTGGCAGTTTACACTAATACATAGGAGGGAGCAATATACTGCTTGACTCCTCGGTGAAAGTATGTTCTCGAAACTTCAACAAAGGCCTGTACCGACCTATTGAGCGTCTCTCTTGCAGAGTCTTCCACTGGAGTTTATCTATCATCTTCATAACGCTTTCGCGATAATCGAGATCTTAGGGCATGAAACCTTATCCAGTATTCCAATGATAGGACCGAACTGGCAGTTTACACTAAAATGCTAAAGAATGAAACACAAAAGGCGAATCCTACCTGGGTATAACATTGTGCTGTCAATGCGTTTGAGAATACAAATGTTTATTGCTGGAAAGAAAATATAAAGTAGCAGTTTTAACTTAAAAACAACATGTAAAGAGATAACTGATAAACTAATACGTATTTTTTGCAGCATTTCTACGCACAAGTCAATTTCATATCCTTCATATAGATGGTATATCTTGCATCATTAAGTAAGTCTACGTAAAATTCCTGAAATTAGACATCAGAAACGAAATGGTCAAGGAATTGTGTTTTAAAACTGAGAATGGGTTGTCTTTTATCAATTGCATTAATAATCTGTCAGCAGAAATCTACTCAATGATTTCTATTCTGCTTTATATAAACGTAAACAAAATAACGCTATTTAGCTTACTTATTTGTACTTCTTACAAAATGTGATTATGCTGATATTCGTCAAAGTACAAACCTATCCACATAGACTACTAGAAATGTATATTGTTTCTTACAGAATGATAATTCACAGACTCATTAACTTATAGGATTAATTTGTACGTCTACTGAAATACTCACATGTTCTGCATTAGCCGGCCGCGGTGGCCGAGCGGTTGTAGGCGCTTCAGTCCGGAATCGCGCGACTGCTACGGTCGCAGGTTCGAATCCTGCCTCCGGCATGGATGTGTGTGATGTCCTTAGGTTAGTTAGGTTTAAGTAGTTCTAAGTTCTAGGGGACTGATGACCGCAGATGTTAAGTCCCATAGTGTTCAGAGCCATTTGCAGCATTTGTTTGTTCTGCATTAGTTAGGTCAGTTTTTAATAAATTCAATTTCCTGATTCTTGGATTTTCAGTTGAAATTTCAGCTTATTAACTTTCTGTTTCCTTATTCCTAAACGCGAAACTATGGAAAGAAATACCTGCTAGTGAAAGGTATAATAATTTTGCTTCGTTCATAGAATTTTACTGTTTTCCTCCTGTGTACATACACTTTACAACAAAATAATGGACATAATGGAACAATTTTTTTAAAATATATAACAACTAGATTAAGAGAATGTGTCACCAATACAACGAAAAGAAAATAGTACAAATAAACAACACAGTCATAGTTATGAAATTTGTCAACCACACTGCGTGAAGAAGACTAGTGAAAGAGTTACGCAGCAGTGGATATGGATGATTGATAATTATAGTATGTGGGAAACCTGCATACTCGCATTGCTAGTCAATCAAACCAGTAGTATTAATGAGTTTTGTTACAAAATGAAAATTAAAATAATTAAATTTGGTAATTACACAGATGTGTCGCAAGTGAAGGGTGACATACAATATAACTGATCTTCTTCGGTAAAGACAGTCCCATGTCTGTGCTACATAGAGAGTACAAGCGAAGTGATTAGAGTTGACACTGCTATCTAAGTCGCTTATCTCAAATGTGCTATTGAACTAAGCCGTCACCAGTCGGTGGCGGCGCCAATGTCCTCTCCACATAGGGGCGGCTGCTGTCGCGTTGTCGTCCTGGAGGGAGGTCCGTTCAGCGTGCGATTGGCTGACGTCTCCTCACAGCCTTCTCCTCCCTATCGTTCCCGACTGGAGTGCTGGCGCTTGACTTTACGTCGTAACAGTAACGATGATGATATCCGTAATTACAGATACATTCCTTTTTGTTGCAGAAGCTAATTAATGCCAACTCGCTGGAATTATGAAAACTTCCTACTCCAGAACAGTGTGTCTATAAGGACCAATATGATCTAAATTATCTCACGCTCTAAACCAAATACGAGAGCATTGCCTGATAAAAAATGAAAGGGAGAGAGGAACGAAGTGAAACTTCATGGGTTGAGAGCGTATGTCTGTTTCAGTGATTAGAAAATTGAGTCAAATTTACAAAGAGCTTGGCGGTACGAGACCACTTGCAGGTATGACGTCGCATCCATCTCGCCTGTGCATGCACTGATTTGGGTGGAAATAATGTCATAAAGACGTCGTACCCTCTCTAAGCAAGTTGACCCTGTATAGTTGTAACTGCATTTTGGTAACCTGGATGGTGGCAATGGGAAGGATGGCCAAATTGTTGTATTGGGGATAGGTTTTGAGATCTTTCTGGTTACGGCAGTACCTCAGCATGGCGCAAACAGTTCATAGACACACATGCCGCTTGTGATCGATTGTTGTCCTCTTGAAAATTGGCACCACGTTATTGGCGCCTAAGAAGTAAAGCATGAAGACGCAGGAAGTGCGTGACTAAACATTGCGCCACTCAGTTCCCTCAGTCACCACCAGCCGCTATCGAGTGGTACAGCCGATCGCTATCCACACCACGGCGTCAAGAGTAATCCTGCTGCATCTCTTTGAAATGCTGGAAGTGTGAGACCTCTCTGCACGTTGCCTCCATACTTGCCGAGATTGGCCGTATGCGGCAGTGCAGGATAACCGTTCACCGACGAACACAATTCCATGCTTCACGGCACCACTGCAAAGACGTTCGTCCTGTGCTGTTAACGGCAGCCTATATACAGGGTGAAGCGAAATTCGTGCGTTCGAGCTTCAACGCGCGATAAAAAAATGTCTCTCACAAAATTTCGTCTGGCGAGTACATCTGGCAGAAAAAGGACTTTAAAGAGTGGCAACCTGGCAACACTGTAATCACATGCAGCGTAGCTACCTTTGTTCGTACATGATCATTGAGCTGTATAGTTGGTGCAGTGGATAGACTTTTGGGTTAGCATGCAGGAGGTCGAAGGCTCGATCCTGGGTTGGGGAGGATTTTTTTTTATTTGCTAATTTCATTCTGACATTTGATCTGCAGTGCACCGTTTCTTAGTGCACATCTATCCTAGATTTACAACAATGTGTAACGCTGAACATAGCAAATACACGGTTAGACAAATAAGAAATAGACAGTTGAAACAAATGACCTGTCATAGCACAGAATAACTAGAAAAATAGCGTCAATTTCGAGATGCTAAAGAATACGTGTAATGTCAGTTATACTACAAGTAACACGAGCGGTCAGATGTCGCACAATAGCAACCAGTGACAATAGTAATGTCCAAATTAGTGACTGTAAAATCTTCACAGCAGAATACGTTCTCCTTAGAACAACAGTTGCACAAAGCGACCTCCCTGCACGTCCAAACATTGCGCAACACGCCGCATCGTACGGTTCTGGAACCTCCGGAGGAAAGCTGCGCCGCGCAGGATTAGCCGAGCGGTCTGGAGCGCTGCAGTCACCGACTATGTGGCTGGTCCCGGCGGAGGTTCGAATCCTCCCTCGGGAATGGGTGTGTCTGTTTGTCCTTAGGATAATTTAGGCATTGGTGATCTTAGCAGTTAAGTCCCATATGATTTCACAAACATTTGAACATTTTTTCAGCAAAGCTGCGTCCACAGTAACAAGAGCAGTATGAACACGCGCTAGCGACTCTTCTACATTCGTGGGTGGAGTAGAGTACATGTGCTCCTTCAGGTGTCTGCACAGGGAGAAATCCAAGGGATTTAGGTCAGGTGAACGTGGTGCCCATACAACTGGACCTCCACGTCCAACACAATTCCCTGAAATTTTCTGTCCAAATACTGTCGATCATTAATTCCAGAGTGTGGTGGTGCACCACCATATTTGAACCATGCCCTCTGCCTAACATGTAGTGGAACATCTTCCAGCATATCAGGCCCAGATGTTAATACCAAAGCCGACTAGATATCCACGGTCGCCGGTTACGTGCGGGTTAACCTCACACCAATGGCTCGCGTTGTGCATATTGAAGACACCATCACGACTGAATGCTGCTCCATCCGACCATGTTACGATTGGAACCATTCACAGAATTGCGCCCGCTGATTGCGATCTGCAGTATGCAGGTGTTGCGTGAAAGCATACTCGTGCAGCACATTAACAATAGTGTATTGCGATACAGATGGCCGTACCGTAGGTGCAACCACAACCGAGGGGTATCTGTTGAGAGGCCAGACAAACGTGTGGTTCCTGAAGAGGGGCAGCAGCCTTTTTAGTAGTTGCAGGGGCAACAGTCTGGATCATTGACTGAATTGGCCTTGCAACGTTAACCAAAACGGCCTTGCTGTCCTGGTACTGCGAACGGCTGAAAGCAGGGGGAAACTACAGCCGTAATTTTTCCCGAGGGCATGCAGCTTTACTGTATGGATAAATGATGATGGCGTCCTCTTGAGTAAAATATTCCGGAGGTAAAATAGTCCCCCATTCGGATCTCAGGGCGGGGACTACTCAAGAGGACGTCATTATCAGTAAAAATAAAACTGGCGTTCTAAGGATCGGAGCGTGGAATATCAGATCCCTTAACCGGGCAGGTAGATTAGAAAATTTAAGAAGAGAAATGAATAGGTTAAAGTTAGATATAGTGGGAATTAGTGAAGTTCGGTGGCAGGAGGAACAAGACTTTTGGTCAGGTGAATACAGGGTTATAAATACAAAATCAAATAGGGGTAATGCAGGAGTAGGTTTAATAATGAATAAAAAATAGGAGTGCGGGTAAGCTACTACAAAGAGCATAGTGAACGCATTATTGTGGCCACGATAGTCACGAAGCCCACGCCTACTACAGTAGTACAAGTTTATATGCCAACTAGCTCTGCAGATGATGAAGAAATTGAATAAATGTATGATGACATAAAAGAAATTATTCAGGCAGTGAATGGAGACGAAAATTTAATAGTCATGGGTGACTGGAATTCGAGAGTAGGAAAAGGGATAGAAGGAAACATAGTAGGTGAATATGGATTGGGGCTAAGAAATGAAAGAGGAATCCGCCTGGTAGATCATAACTGAATCATAGCTAACACTTGGTTCAAGAATCATCAAAGAAGGTTGTACACATGGAAAAATCCTGGAGATACTAGAAGGTATCAGATAGATTATATAATGGTAAGACAGAGATTTAGGAACTAGGTTTTAAATTGTAAGACATTTCCAGGGGCAGATGTGGACTCTGGCCACAATGTATTGGTTATGAACTGTAGATTAAAACTGAAGAAACTGCAGAAAGGTGGGAATTTAAGGAGATGGGACCTGGATAACTGACTAAACCAGAGTTTGTACAGAGTTTCAGGGAGAGCATAATGGAACAATTGACAGGAATGGGGGAAAGAAGTACAGTAGAAGAAGAATGGGTAGCTCTGAGGGATGAAATAGTGAAGGCAGCAGAGGATCAAGTAGGTAAAAAGCCGAGGGCTAGTAGAACTCATTGGTTAACAGAAGAAATATTGAACTTCATTGATGAAAGGAGAAAATATAAAAATGCAGTAAATGAAGCAGGCAAAAAGGAATACAGACGTCTCAAAAATGAGATCGACTGGATGTGCAAAATGGCTAAGCAGGCCTGGCTAGAGGACAAATGTAAGGATGTAGAGGCTTATCTTACTAGGGGTAAGATAGATACAGCCTACAGGAAAATTAAAGAGACCTTTGGAGAAAAGAGAGCCACTTGTATGAATATCAAGAGCTCAGATGGAAACCCAGTTCTAAGCAAAGAAGGGAAGGCAGAAAGGTGGAAGGAGTATATAGAGGGTCTATACAAGGGCGACGTACTTGAGGACAATATTATGGATATGGAAGAGGATGTAACTGAAGATGAAATGGGAGATACGATAGTGCGTGAAGAGTTTGACAGAGCACTGAAGGACCTGAGTCGAAACAACGCCCCGGGAGTAGACAACATTCCATTAGAACTATTGATGGCCTTGGGAGAGCCAGTCCTGACAAAACTCTACCATCTGGTGAGCACGATGTATGAGACAGGCGAAATACCCTCAGACTTCAAGAAGAATATAATAATTCCAAAGAAAGCAGGTGTTGACAGATGTTAAAATTACCGAACTATCAATTTAAAAAGTCACACCTGCAAATTACTAACGCGAATTCTTTAAGGACGAATGGAAAAACTGGTAGAAGCCGACATCGGGGAAGATCAGTTTGGATTCCGTAGAAATATTGGAACACAGGAGGCAATACTGACCTTACGCCTTATCTTAGAAGAAAGATTAAGGAAAGGCAAACCTACGTTTCTAGCATTTGTAGACTTAGAGAAAGCTTTTGACAATGTTGACTGGAATAGTCTCTTTCAAAATCTGAAGGTGGCAGGGGTAAAATACAGGGAGCGAAAGGCTATTTACAATTTGTACAGAAACCAGATGGCAGTTATAAGAGTCGAGGGGCATGAAAGGGAAGCAGTGGTTGGGAAAGAAGTGAGACAGGGTTGTAGCCTGTCCCCGATGTTATTCAATCTGTATATTGAGCAAGCAGTAAAGGAAACAAAAGAAAAATTCGGAGTAGGTATTAAATTGCATGGAGAAGAAATAAAAACTTTGAGGTTCGCCGATGACATTGTAAATCCATCAGAGACAACAAAGGACTTGGAAGAGCAGTTGAACGGAATGGACAGTGTCTTGAAAGGTGGATATAAGATGAACATCAACAAAAGCAAAACGAGGATAATGGAATGTAGTCGAATTAAGTCGGGTGACGCTGAGGGAATTAGATTAGGAAATGAGACACTTAAAGTAGTAAAGGAGTTTTGCTATTTGGGGAGCAAAATAAGTGATGATGGTCGAAGTAGAGAAGATATAAAATGTAGAGTGGCAATGGCAAGGAAAGCATTTCTGAAGAAGAGAAATTTGTTAATATCGAGTATAGATTTAAGTGTTAGGAAGTCGTTTCTGAAAGTATTTGTATGGAGTGTAGCCATGTATGGAAGTGAAACATGGACGATAAATAGTTTGGACAAGAAGAGAATAGAAGCTTTCGAAATGTGGTGCTACAGAAAAATGCTGAAGATTAGATGGGTAGATCACATAACTAATGATGAAGTATTGAATAGAATTGGGCAGAAGAGGAGTATGTGGCACAACTTGACAAAAAGATGGGACCGGTTAGTAGGACTTGTTCTGAAGCATCAAGGGATCACAAATTAAGCATTGGAGGGCAGCGTGTAGGGTAAAAATCGTAGAGGGAGACCAAGAGATGAATATACTAAGCAGCTTCAGAAGGATGTGGGTTGCAATAAGTACTGGGAGATGAAGAAGCTTGCGCAGGATAGGGTAGCATGGAGAGTTGCATCAAACCAGTCTCAGGACTGAAGACCACAACAACAACAACAACATTGCGAGACACGCAGCTGCCTTGCTAGGCTACGTGTACTTCGCTAAGGTTCTTAGTGTATGACCTCCAGAATATATTCCTCAGAAGCTGGAGTATGGCGAGTCCGTGGACGACCTGTGTCATGCGATGGTTGAAGGAGAGAACCTGACTCCCGAAGGTGCACCTCAAGACGACGAAACACATTTGTATCTTGACGGCGTCATCGAGAATATCTAGCAGCATACTCACGAGTGGCAACACCACCCCGATTATCAGCTACACCAAGGAGCAGATCTCCCATTTAAAGGTGCAAGATGGTTCGCGACCGACGAATTAGGGTTACCCGTCCGTATGTTAAGCTGTTATTTATTGGTACGTTTGATTAATAGTGTGCTTTTGTATGTTCTGCCGAGCTGTTATTTCCATTTTGTGGTCGGAGTCGAGGCTCAGAGCATGTGTAACATCATAACTCGCTGCATCTGAAGAAGACACCGGGTCGGTCCTCGAAATATTGTGCGTGAAATGGAAACAACAACTCGACAAAACCCATGGAATCACACTGTTACTTATGTAACTCTCCAAGTAGCTTTAAAATATTAAGTACGGATAGTTCGTAATATCTATAGGCACTGCACAGAACAAAACCTAATTTCTGGCAACAACAGAAAACAGCAGAAAATACAGAAAACTGCTTACGGCGGTTTCTAGTGTTCGTGTACTCTTGTTGATTCTGAAGTCGGTCATCAGATTAAAGCATCGACCAGGAATCATCATATGTTCCTGCAGACACTATCTTATAGACACAATAAGTCCCGCTAAATCACATGCTTGTTGCCTCTGTAGCTGCGGTTTTGGAGAAAGAAACTGAATTCACTTAAAATGTGCTGAGAATTTGGGATAATTATTATTTCCTTAATTTACATTTCAAGAATGGCAGACGTAGTGACAGTTGGACACAGAACGTACCCGGTTTACAGCACCGTGAAAGCACAGTGTACACACGCAAGGGGTTTACTCCGTGTGGTGAAACTACTTCGGATCGAGGAGTATCGAGATGTGGAATGCAACACATTGCTATAAGATCATCTTTGGACAAGGTTGCTTTACAATATGTGAGTGAACCTATAGGTCATAATTAAAAATACCGCATAATCTATACCACTACCTATAGACAAGTTGTTGTTTAATGTTGTTACCAAAAATCTCGAAAAGTACTTGAGCGATTTACTTTTAATTTATACACACAGCTCAACCCTGAGGTGGCAAAAGGCATGGGGTAACTGCCTAATATTGTGTCGGACCCCCTTATTCCCCGTGTAGAGCAGCAACTCGACGTGACATTGACTCAACAAGCCGTTGGAAGTCCCCTCAGAAATAACAAGGCGTGCTGATTCATAATCGCGAAAGTGTTGCCGGTGTAGGATTTAATGCCCGGAACTAACCTCTCCATTATGTCCCATAAACGTTCAATGTGGTTTTTGTCGGGTGATTTCGGTGGCCAAATCATTCGCTCGAACTGTCCGGACTGTCCTCCAAACTAATCGCGACAAGCTGTAGCCCGGTGACATGACACATTTTCATTGTCTCGGAACATGATATTCATGAATGGCTGAAAATAGTCCCAAGGTAGCCGAACATAGCCATTTCCAGTCAATGATCGGTACAGTTGGACCATAGAACTCAGTGCATTCCTTGTAAACACAGCCCGCACCAGCCACTACCAGCTTGCACAGTACCTTGTTGGCAAACTGGGTCCACGGCCTCGGAGGGTCTGCGCCACACTCGAACCCGACCATCAGCTCTTACCAACTGACGCCGGCAGTCATCTGACCATGCCACGGTTTCCAGTCTTCTAGGATCCAATCGACATGGTTACGAGACCAGCAGATGCGTGGCAGGCTATGACGTGCTGTTAGCAAACGTGCTCGCATCTGTAGCCCATTAACGCCAACGTTCGCCGTACTACAGTAACGGATACGTTCGTAGTAAGTCCAACATTGATTTCTGTCATTATTTCACGCAGTATTGCTTGAATGTTAGCACTGAAAACCCTGCGCAAACGCCGCTGCTCTCGGTCGTTAAGTGAAGGACCTTCGGCCACTGTGCTGCCCTTGGTGAGAGCTAATGCCTGAAATTTGGTATTCTCGGCACACTCTTGACAATGTGTATCTCGGAATATCGAATTCCTTGACGATTTACGTAATGGAATGTCCTTTGCAACTAACTGCAACTACCACTCCGCGTCCAGTGTCTTACTTCCCATCGTGCGGCCATAATCACGTCCGAGACCTGTTCTCATAAATCATTTGAGTGCAAAAGACAGTTTCGCCAATGCACTATTCTATTATACCTATTGTACGTGATACTACTACTATATGTGCATATGTGCTATATGTGCATATCGCCATCCCATAACATTTGTCACTTATTCACAATGAACATTTCTACAGATACAGGCTTTATATTTTTAATGTATGTAATATATTAAAATATATGTAAATACGAAACGGTACTACCAAATTGTCGAAAAGTTGTTCGATTTATTTCCAATATCTTTAGCTATGCCAGACCCGCTTTTCTCGTCAAGAAGAACAAGGGAATTGCTCTCCAAGAACAATTCTTGTTACAGCAAGGGTTGATATACGGTCCCGGAATTACAGACCAAACTTAAGTAGTGAAAACACTCTTTTTTGGTCAAATTTTGGTCAAAACTGGTGAAAACGTAATTTTTAGTCCGCCGTATTGGCTTAACCGTTTTGAATGTTGAAAATCTAACTTCAGATTTATGTTCAACGACAATAAAAACATACAATAATAAGTAGTTTTATTCAGATTGAGCTAATAATACATGCAAAAGTTTTCTCTAAACTTTAAACAAGTTTTTCTCGAAAAAAGATTCTTCAAAACTGCGCGCAGCATAAAACAAAAACGGTTCAACTTATTAACGTCTACCTTTAACCCCTGAAAAGTAAACACTTTCCTTGGTAGCTTATACCGACAATGTCCGAAATTTGTTGATATTTACTACTTTTTGTACAGCTATAAAGAGGGAAGGAAACACCAAAATTGAACTAGGTTCGACTTAGTACCAAATCGTTAAGTTTAAGGTAACTTCACTGTGGTTAGGTATAAGCTCCGATAAAGTTAATGTAGTATCCACTGACACTGTACGCAGTCGGGGTACTTCACACGCGCATGCTCTTGATCACACTGTAATTATGGGCCTTTTTTGTTTCTTATATTTTATTTTTTTATTGTAAATGTAAAATAAAGTTCAATCAGTCATAATAATCGAAACACATCCTTTATATATCTTTCAACTGTCTCAAAAAATAATTGCAAACTTTGCCTAGTTTTTGCTCATTTTGATGAGAACCTGGCCTTAAACCATATTGTTTGGTGGAGGCAACCAAACAGCAAGGTCATCGTTCTCATCGGATTAGGGAAGGACGGGGAAGGAAGTCGGCCGTGCCCTTAATATATATATATATATATATATATATATATATATATATATATATATATATATATATATATATAACGTGATGAGAGGGGCTAGTGTAATTGTTTAATACAAACCATACAAAAATGCACGGAAGTATATTTTTTACCACAAACCTACGCTTTTTTAATGGAACCACGTTAGTTTTGTTAGCACATCTGAACATATAAATAAAAACGTAATCAGTGCCGTTTTGTTGCATTGCAAAATGTTAGTTACATCCGGAGATACTGTAACCTAAAGTTGACGCTTGAGTACCACTCCTCCGCTGTTCGATCGTGTGTATCGGAGAGCACTGCAACACACATCGCGTTTCTACAGAATGATCTGCCAACGTTACTCGAAAATGTCCCACTGGAAACGCGTCGACGTATGTGGTATCAGCATGATGGTGCACCTGCACATTCCGCAATTAACACTAGGCTGACCCTTGACAGGATGTTCGACGGGCGTTTCATAGGACGTGGAGGACGCATAAATTGGCCAGCCCGTTCTCCTGATCTTACACCTCTGGACTTCTTTCTGTGGGGTACGTTAAAGGAGAATGTGTACCGTGATGTGCCTACAACCCCAGAGGATATGAAACAACGTATTGTGGCAGCCTGCGGCGACATTACACCAGATGTACTGCGGCGCGTACGACATTCATTACGCCAGAGATAGCAATTGTGTGCAGCAAATGATGGCCACCACATTGAACATCTATTGGCCTGACATGTCGGGACACACTCTATTCCAATCCGTAATTGAAAACAGAAACCACGTGTGTACGTGTACCTCACCCCTCATGGTAATGTACATGTGCGTCAGTGAAAAAGACCAATCAAAAGATGTTAGCATGTGGACGTAATGTGCTCTTCCAGTCTCTTCTGTACCTAAGGTCCATCACCGTTCCCTTTGGATCCCTATGTAATTCGGTGCTCTCCGATACACACGATCGAACAGCGGAGGAGTGGTACTCAAGCGTCAACTTTAGGTTACAATATCTCCGGATCTAATTAACATTTTACAATGCAACAAACGGTACTGATTACGTATTTGTTTATATGTGCAGATGTGCTTACAAAACTTACGGGGTTCCATTTAAAAAAACGTAGGTTTGTGTTAAAAACATATTTCCGTGCATTTTTGTATGGTTTGTATTAAACAATTACACTAGCCCCTCTCCTCACGTTCGGTCCGTGGAATCGGTTCGTCAGTATTTGATGTGGTTTACGAAATATATCCAGCGGTAACGTTAGGTGACTCACCCTGTATATATGCTCTGAACACTATAGGACTAGATTAGTAATTGTGGAATAATGAAATAGGAAACTTCTCTTTTGGTCCATGTAAGTTTCAAGCGCCATTTCATGCACAGATATCTTTTGTCTTAAAATTCCGATCGAACCTGCAATAGTTTTTACATTATAAAAATGGCTCTGAGCACTATGGGATTTAACCTCTGAGGTCATCAGTCCCGTAGAACTTAGAATTACTTAAACCTATCTAACCTAAGGATATCACACACACCCATGTCCGAGGCATGATTCGAACCTGCGACCGTAGCGGTCGCGTACTTCCAGACTGAAGCGTCTAGAACCACTCGGCCACAAGGGCGGCTCAAAGGAACCATCCCGGCATTCGCCTGGAAGGATATAGGGAAATTACGGAAAATCTTAATTAGGATGTCCGGACGCGGGATTGAACAGTCGCCTCCCAAATGCGAGTCCAGTGCGCTAACCACTGCGCCACCCCGCTCGGTACTGGGAACAGAAAAGAGTGTTTATGGCACATCGGCTTATGATTAGAAAGCTACTACAGAAATCGAATGGTCCGAAATTTCGTAATTTTACCCGTTCGCGTATTAAAACTATGCGAAATATATTGAAGCTGTTGCCCTCACCGACCCAGCAGCTGGAGAGTGCTCTCTTATACCCCATATACCAATGGTCCCAACAGATTTACACATTAATTTTATGCGATATCAGTTTCACATTGCGTTTTTCAGTCCTCAAGTATATTTTATTTTCCTCTGTTAGTAAAAGTCGTCCACATAATCGCAATCTTCCCACACTGGCTTAATGGGATACTTTAAACAAAGCATTTCTTGAGGCGTTCTGGATCGTAGGGTATACTTTGGTCGACTCTATCGAAATTTACTTATTCTCATCAACATTGCAATTTCTGTGGCTATATGCTGCTGACCGGCTTGTTATTGCTGAAAATATCACGTTCTGATGCTGAAGGGCTAGTGCTCCCCTGACACAGTGATGTGAATAAATCATTTCAAAAGATTGTAAAGTGACTGGTCACAGTTTTCACACGATTAAACCTCTACAAAACGAGGGACCCTGTGTACATCTTCAAGAACGGGAAAGGTAAATAATTGTTACAATGTATGTCGGGTGATAAGATGAAAATTAAAATATGAGAGAGCACAGAACTTACGTCCCATCCATTCCTTAACCCGAGGAATCCTAATTTGGCTTATTAATTTTTGCTGAAAGAAAGAACCAGTAATAACAGCAGAAATGCCAATCCCATTTTTTTTTTTTTGGGAAAGATTGCATAAGAACGGATATACCAAAACTGTAGATTCCTGTAAAATAATTTTAAGCCAATGCAGTAACACAATAGTGAATATATGGGAAAATGTTAAGACGACATTAGAGGAATCTGAGCCAGCAGTAAGACATCAGAAAACTCTGGCCACCGTGGGGAGGGTTCTTGGAGCAAAACAGGAGACACGACTAACACTTTGGAGTAAAGAGAATGATTATGATGACCAGGTCGAGGTCATTGAATATTCCCTTAGGCCACCCTGCAAAAGCAGATGTTGAACTCCTCTTTCCTCGCTGAACAACTCTTCGTTGTAGATGAGTTATCATATTCGTAGACTAACAATTTTGGTAACATAGACCTCTGTTTATTTTAGCGGCAGAAACGCGAGTTTTTTTTACTACGTTTTTCCTTAATGACACCTTGAAATGTAGATTTTTCCCAACTTGTTTCTTGTTTCACACACACACACACACACACACACACACACACACACACACACACACACATATATATATATATATATATATATATATATATATATATATATATATATATATAACGCGTGTGTGAGGAATTAGTTATGACTTCACACAGTAAAGATATTTGCACTAAAGTGCACGGGGCGTCGTACATAAAATTTTACTTAGTAGTTAGCTAGACAATGAAGTTAGATCTCACCGGAAGAGAGACGTCATTAAAAGTAAGCTGTTATTATCTGTTACTCTCACTAATAGGAATGGCAAATCATTGCACGCCTGGTCACACACGAGGCAGTATCAGAGAGTAACGCGCAATAATTTCTTTCTCCCTTGGTATTGCAGATGGAATGTTGAAATTCCACGACGATATAGTTTGAAGTTTTCGCTACAGACGATACTTTGTTTTCATGTGGAGCTCTTTCGAGAGGACTCACGAAACAAATATGATGCGCATGCTACTGTCGTCAGATTATCAAGAGCAGCAAAGTGTAGAATGAGATTTTCACTCTGCAGCGGAGTGTGCGCTGATATGAAACTTCCTGGCAGATTAAAACTGTGTGCCCGACCGAGACTCGAGCTCGGGACCTTTGCCTTTCGCGGGCAAGTGCTCTACCAACTGAGCTACCTTAGGTTCGCAGGAGAGTTTCTGTAAAGTTTGGAAGATAGGAGACGAGGTACTGGCGTAAGTAAAGCTGTGAGTACCGGGCGTGAGTCGTGCTAAGGTAGCTGAGTTGGTAGAGCACTTGCCCGCGAAAGGCAAATGTCCCGAGTTCGAGTCTCGGTCGGGCACACAGTTTTAATCTGCCAGGAAGTTTCAGCAAAGTGTAGTTCGATATTTATGGGCCAAAGGGCATAAACTGAGTGAAACTTCCTGGGACATGCGTGGATTGTATGGGGACGATTGTACGGACCGCAGTAATGTCTCCAGGTGGTGTGCGCTCTTCCAAGAGCGCCTCCATGGCGAACCTTATCGCTGAAATTTCGTAGAGTTAGTGCTCGCTGGGTGCCAAAAAATCTGGAAGACAACCACAAAGGCCGCAAATGGTGACAAGCTTGTACCACTTTACGCGTTACGCCGCATAAGGGCGTGACTTTCTGCAAGGGATCGTCTTTGGTGATGTGTCTTGGTCTTACCACTACGCGTCCGAAACCAACCAGGAATCTGTGGAGTGTAAACTTGTTGGTTCCCCAGTATGAAAAGTGATTCAGTCTGCTAAGAAAGTGCTTGTGACAGTATTCTGGGATATGCATAATGTTTTATTGGTGGACTTTGTTGCTCACGGGAACACTGTGAATGCTGCAGCCTACATTCAAACTTTGGCTAAGTTGCGTCTTCACTTTCGTGACAAGCGCCACAACATTAATGCTGATCATGTCAAACTTCTTCATGACAATGCTTGCCCACATGGTGACGTTCGCGAGAAAATCGCGGAATTTGGGTCGGAGATGCTCCAGCATTCATCACACAGCCCGAATCATGCGCCGTCGGACTTACATTTGTTCAGTCCCATGAAGAAATTCCTGTCCGGCCAACGCTTTGCGACAAATGCAGAAGAGAAATCAGCTGTACGTAGGTGAATATATTCCAACCAAATGGAATTCTACGGACAGGGCGTACTCAAAATGGTACCGCGATGAGAGAAATGTGTTGAGAACGTTGCTATGATTTTTTTGTTTTGTTACCTACTAAACGTTTTGCTAATAAAATGATTGTGCTTAATTTTCCTATATTTCCTCCTACACATACACACACAGCCTAACGTAGTGTTAATCTGTAAATTGGATCCACATAGTGTTGACATTGTCTCCTCAATTGTCTTTCGTGCGTAGAGCATTAGTGAGAGCCTATACAGGGAAACATTATGCTTGATCCGTCCGTGGATAAGCGTTTTAGGCAACAAGTAAATCGAATGGGACAGAAACGTGCACGTCGGCTTTAAGTTTCATCGATTTTTGAAGCAGTTCATTCACTCGGTATGGTGACATTCGCGGAATGGAGTGAACGAAATGAAGTAAAACATTGTTATAATGCATGCTCCGAAAGAATAACAAGTGTTTTTACCTTTAATTATTCTTTTGTCCACGTTTCTGTTTAATAATGCAGAGGTTAAACACTTCTTTTTTGTATTGGGCAGCAATATGGAGCTCCTGTACTTGCAATGGTCATTATATGGAAATCGTTTGATTATTCCACATCCCGAGGGAAGAATGAAAACGTTTGCTGCTGAGTATCGAACGTCTGTTTCCCAGAAACGACAAATTGCTTCAATTCACATTTACAGAAATTTCTAAAACATTTTTGCAGTGGTAACATTAGCCAAAAGTCTCACATTACATCGATTACATAATTAGCTCTTGAATCTACACCGACCATAATTTTGTAAAATATTATATTTTCATCGCAGTGACATGAATTATGATTTTAATCTGCAGAATAATTAAAAACAGGAAATTTTGGCTGCAATTTTGGAAAGAATCAGCAGTTAAAACTTTGATTGCTATCTGTCTGAAATGTAGAATGAAGAAACGAAATGAAAAGAAAACTTTAATGCTAAAATGTTTAATATAAAATGCTAGTTTAAGACTTAGATAAATGTACCAATAACGTTAGTAATGGTTGCTACAACAATCACATGAATGAATGTGACGAATGGCTCCCATGGTTCTATTTCCAACATCATTAACCAATCTTAGGTGGTCTCATCCACATGTCTTCACTTCATTGCTTTCGCCAGGAGCTGCTGCACGAATCTGAAGCTCCTGTCTCCCAGGTACATTCATAGAAATGAGCAACATTTGTTATTGCTACAGAAGATGAAAGGAATTGATCAACATCAACTGAAATTCTTGTTCCGCGCGGTGGTGTTTTCAGTCGATAAAATGCTCTTGTTACTTCTGATAAAATCCTCACACATCTATTAAAAAGGAACAGGTTATAACAATAACTAGACGCCAATCATATTCACTGTGCTCCACTGAATATAGGTGGAAAGTACGACAATATACATAGGGTGAAACTCCAGGCAAGTTGCCTGAAACCGAGAAACTGTAGAGACGAATTCCTGTCTGGCAACGGAGTACAAAAGGTCCTATGAACATGTGTCGGGAAATACATCTTAGCCACGGTATACAGTGCTGACGAACGACAGTTGCTCTGACAATGTGTCGCGTGTTCCTTGTGTGTTGCGGGCTGTGTGAGTGACGCAGCGTAGCGTAAGCAGCAGAATGATCCGATATTAACGTCGGGAACAAACCGAGATGGCGTCTGAATACGGCCAAGCATATGGAAATGGTCGAGAGGCAGCACGCCTGTACCAAAACAAGTACCCTCAAAGACACCATCACATTACACAACAAGTCCTTGTTGTGGGTCTGTGTGGTCATGGGTCGTTTCAAACAGGCGAACGTGCTGGGAGGTGGCAGATCGTGCGTACGCCAGATATGGAGTACCAGGTTCTACGGGATACTGAGACGAACCCTAGTACAAGCTGCAGGTAAGTTGCCCGTCAACGTGCTGTAAGTCAGTGAACGATTATGAGTATGCTGCGTGACAACTGCTACTATCCCTGTCAGCTGGAATCCCACGGGGACCACTTTGTGCCGGTCTGTACTGTGTTCCGGGATGATTTGTTGCCTTTGACGCACACCGTCCATTTCCGGACACATGTTATAGGGCTTTTTTCCCTCTATTTCCAGTTAGAAATCCGTCCCTGCAGTTTGTCGGTTTTATCAGTGATCACCCTCCCAACAAACTGTTAATAGAAAAATAATTTAAATCAGTTACATTGGAATCAGTTGTTACGTACCGTTTTATATTTAGAGAAGAAAGTTCAAGTATATTGTGTCTGGGATTACCTACAATCAATGTCGAAAGAAAAATGATACTCAAGTACTGAGGAATTAAGAGTTTGAAGTTCTTGCAGGCTGCAGATATTGCGATAAGGAATACCACAGTAGGCGGTTCAGAAGAAAGGGAATTGACTTGTATCAGAAGGGAAATTACAGTTGGACAGACCACCGCAGTTACAAGGAAGGTAACTACGAAGACAAATTCGGTAACAGAACAAATACCTCAAATGATCGACGAGAGAAGGAAATACAAAAATGTTCAGGGAAACGTAGGAATAGAGCAATATAAGTCAGATAGCAAAGGAATAAACAGTTTGAGAAGGAAAATCAAGGTGAAATAGCTGCAGGAAAAATCTGAAAAAATCAGAAAACTAACTCTCTTCGGTAGGACTGATTCAGCACAGAGAAAAGTCAAACAACTTTGGCCACATGGAAAAGTCAAAATAACTTTGGCCAAATTAGAAGCAAACGCGGGAACATTAGAAGTGCAAAAAATATTCCACTGTTAAACGCAAAGAAGAGACCGGATAGGTGGGAAGAGTACACCGGGATCATCTACAAGAGGCAGGAATCTTCTGATTATGTAATAGAAAAAAAGAAATGCGAGGCGATGCAGAAAGGTGTAGGATACAATCTGAATTTAAAATAGCTTTTGAAGACATAAATTCAGTACAGCAGAAGGGCTAGATAACATTCCATCAGAGTTTATAAAATCACTCGGGGGCAGTAGCAACCAAACTATTAGAGTGGAGATATACCATCAGAGTTCCATAAAAATATAATTTACAGAATAGCAAGGGCATGTGAGTTCGACAACTATAGCACGATGAGTGTAGTAGGTAATGAATCCAATTAACGGACAAGAATAACAAACAAAAGAATGGAAAAGAAAGTACAGGACGTGTTAGACGACATTGTCCTTCATAATTTAAGCAAGACTTTAAAAAGAGCAAGATGCTTTCGTATGATGTGACAAACTAGAACGGTTTCTCAATGTAAAAGAGTGCAAGATGTTCGAAATTCTGAGACAATTAAGGGTAACCTATATTGAAAGTTGCATAATATACAATATGTACAACAGTAAGAACGGAAGACCAAGAGCCAAGCGCTTGGATGAAAAGGTGTGTAAGACAAGAAGAACGCTGAAGATTAGAGGGGTAGATCACGTAACTAATTAGGAAGTACTGAATAAAATTGAGGAGAAGAGGAATTTGTGGCACAACCTAACTAAAAGAAGGGATCGGTTGGTAGGACGCGTTCTGAGGCATCAAGGGATCACTAATTTAGTATTTGAGGGAAGCGTGGAGGGTAAAAATCGTAGAGGAAGACTAAGCAGATTCGGAAGGATGTATGTTGCCATAGTTACCCGGAGATGAAGAAGCTTGCACAGGATAGAGTAGCATGGAGAGTTGCATCAAACCAGTCTCTGGACTGAAGACCACAACAACAACAAGACAAGAATGCACTATTTCGATGTTCAGTATACAGTATTCATTGAATAATGGAAATAAAACAGGGTGAAAAGGTACACACATAAGATTCGTCGCTATCCATAGTGTAAGGGAACTGAGTGAACAGTCTAATGAGCTCACAGTATGGATTGAGAGTAATCTCTCCCCCTTCCCCCCCCTCAAAAAAAAGTAATGGAGATTAGCAGAAATAAAATTAGCGATAAACTCGACCTCAAATATTGCAACGATAAAGTCGATAAAGTGAAGAGGCTGTGTAGCTAAGAATCAAAATTACACATCCCGGGCGAAACTAGGAGAACTTAAAAGAGAGACCAGCATAGGTGAACGGGGCAGTCTTGGCCAAAAGAAGGCCACTAATACCAAACATTGATCTTAATTCGAGAAAGAAATTTCTGATAACATACGAAGAGTGTTCAGTAAGTAACGCTACACATTTCTTTGCTGAAAACAGGTTGAGTTTATTGTGGATTCCAATACACCATAACATTCCCCACTGTTTCCGCTACAGAGCCTTATTCCACAACGTAATTTCCCTTCGATGCGACGACTTACCCCACCTTACTGGGAGGCCCTCGCGGCGCCACTCTACTGGTCGCAGTCGGAGCCGACGTCTTGCTACATCAGTAACCGCCCCATCATTGATGAACTGCTTCCCGTGGAGAAATTCCGCATAGATGGGCCTTCGTTGCTCTTTATGGTCTTTTGCTACGTAGTTACGAAACCAGAGGACACAACGGTGGACCAGTGCTTCAGCACTAGCAATAGAGACGTTCACTTGTGCAGAACGGTGTTTGATTGTGCTCTATCTGTCTGCTAGAACGAGAGAGTCAATCGTTTCAGCACTGCGGGAGATCCAACAAGTTTGCGCCATCCTGTTGGGATGATGGCAGACTAGGTGATGGCGGTTAGCGCTAAAACAACCGATTTTCGGTTCTGTAGTTTTTTTCACACTGTTTAAAACAACTCAAAATAAACCGTTTCTGAAATAGATTTTCGGGTTTTTATTGGAATTATTTCGTGTAGTAAAACTAGAAATCGTACAAAGATTGAAAACTTTTGTTCTCTAAGTTTCGAGATACACAGAATCAAAAAATTTAACTGAAAAGGCAAAGAAAAATTTATTTTGTCCCACTCTGCTGTTGTTCTTGGTATGTGGTACGTGGTTGCATACTAAAATATTCAGTATTCACCTATGGATTCTAATATTTTCAAACTGTGCACAAAAATTGTATTCTAACAGGAGATTATACCATTATTTGGGTATTACGATCAGTCAGTCCTAAATGGTGAAAACTGATGCTGAATAACTGTTACTCGCGTTAATTTATTCGTTTTAAAGAGATACAAGCAGGTAAAGGCATATTATGTAGACATAGGCAGAGGAGCTCCTTTCTATTTTTGTTGAATACCTTAAATGAACTGTTGTTAAAGTTTTAATTTACTACTGGTACCATAGTTTCTTTCCTTTTCTATTATTTCATAGAAATGGCAGACCAGCCTTTAATCATTTAAAGCAAATGATGCATGGTAGTTCATTGGTACGTCACGTCGTACACATGTTTCCAGCCTACGGTTGTTGCCACCCTGCAGTACGTCGTGTGTCAGGCGACAACAGCGAGGAACTACTGTGGCTGATAGTCTCGCACACTGCAGGTACTCTTGTACCTTTAAGCCATGACACACGGCAGCGTGGACATTATTATCTCAGCAATGCTGTACCAATTATTACGCTATGTGTTTTTTGATCGTTTCCTTCGCTTTTTCCTTTTTATATAACAATGTAATATTTCAAACCACAGCAAATTTTATTTTTTAGGTTTATTTGAAACCCAAAAATTTCAGCACTCCTCCCATAGCTAGCTGATATTTCGGTTTCTTTACTCGGTAATTACTATAAAATAGAAAAAAAACACCTATTAAAACCGAGACCAAACAAATACCGAAATATACCTGTTAGAATTAAAATACTGGTATCGATTTTATCCAGCCGATTTGTCAGATTTCTATGAAAGACGACTCGCCAAATACTTCAGTGTGCTTTCGTTCACTGCCAGGTTTCCGTAGACATTCTGAAACCTCCTGCAAAAAATCTTGCTGCTCTGATTTACCGCCAAAAGAAACTCAATAATGTCTCTCCGTTTGGAACGCACCTCGATTGCAGACACCATTTTGAGGCTACGTATAGCACCTCCACCTATCGTAACTTCCTGAAACTGTAAAGGCTGATGCGAGAATATACCACGATGTTCCACAACAAATTTTTTTAACCGTATTTTTTAAACCGGCCGAGCAAAGAAAATGTGTTTCATTGGGTGCTGTACGCCATTCGCACGTTTGGAGCAAACCACTGAATGTTAGCAAATCATTGACCACAGGGAGATAGAAGAAGAAAATCGAATGGTACGAAGTGTGATGCTACTGAAGGTTGTTGAAAACTGTGTGGACTTACAAGCCAAGAAATGAAGTTCCCCACAGAATCTGCGAGGAGAGGAGCATGTGGAAAACTTTGAGAAGAAGAAGGTGTGGGATTGCAGGACACATTGTAAGACTTCTAGGCGTGACTTCCGTGGTGTTTGAGGGAGCTGTAGAGGGTAGATACTTTAGGGGAAGACAGAGACTGGAATACATCCAACAAATTATAAAGTACAGTGGGTAATGTGCTACTCTGAGAGGACGTGGTGGACACAGGAGAGAGACAGGCAGAGAGAGACGGTGACGGGCCTGCAAAAACCAGTGAGGGCAGTGGCGGCTGTTGTGGAAGAGCACAGGAGCACGTGGACACCGTAACTTTTGACTTGCACTTGTGCACGTTCTAAGGGGCTTCTGAGCATGCGCAGCTGGCTTGACGTATTGCCTCACGTGCCAAATAAATACGGATTTGACTAACAATGTGCACGGTTCACGGCTCGCACAGCTAGCACTTACCACTCAAACACAGGTTTGCGTCAGTGCCACCAGATGGTAGCACAGTGCAGCAGACTTTTATCCAGTTCGCTTTCCTTGGATACCGCTAGGTGGTAACACACTTCACAGAAATGCCAATTCACTCACTATGCAGCAAAATTAGATCGCACATCAATATCTGTTATAGCTGTAATGACAGGAAAACACGTTTTGTGGGATTCTAAATGAGATATATTACATCAAGTTTTGCATTTTTATCATGCAGCAACCTATTCGAAGCGCTGAGAACCATAAAGCACATCATCGTCGATTGTGAAACTGTAGCATTTATTCATGCTTCTGACACCTGTTGATCCTATGGTGTGTCGGGTTTACCTGTACTGCAGGCCGACATTGTACGTGTATCTGAACATTCACGAAAAGCTGGCTCACTGGTTTCTCTGGCATTCACTTAAATATTTTTTTTGGGGCGGGGGGGGGGGTTCCGCACATATGGTGTGCTTTTGGCCCTTATGGCTCGCAGGGCCTCATTCGTATTCTAGTAAAGTGACCTTGCTGATAGGTAGTACTTATTTCCGAAAACGGCAGCTTATATTTGGTGTTAGTGTTTACTATGAAGCAATCGGCTTTCTGGTGTAGCGTCAACATGAAGTCTGTTGAGCCTGTATTAAGCGCTAACAGAAAATAAAATTACCAGCAAAATTAGCCGCAAAGGAAATAGGGACTTCCAGATCAGATCCGTTGTCTGAGAAAGTGATGAAATCAAATAAACGTGACTACAAACGAACATTTAACAACTGAGAGTGTGATTAGCTGAGCTGGCCGCTGTGGCCGACCAGTTCTAGGCGCTTCAGTCCGGAATCTCACGACGGCTACGGTCGCTGGTTCGAATGCTCCCTCGACCTGGATGTGTGTGATGTCCTTAGGTTAGTTAGGTCTAAGTAGTTCTAAGTGGTAGGGGACTGATAACCTCAGATGCTAAGTCCCATAGTGTTCAGAGCCATTTGAACCATTTGAATTTTTGTGATAAGTTGTTGTGTTCTTGTAATGTAATAATTTCTGATTTTCAGACCGAAATTTTAATTCGTTAACTAATATATGTATTAGGGATTTTGTAAATTTCTCCGAAAAAATAAAATAAACATGAAAACTCCCACTTATACAAAAATACTGCGAAACGAGTAGTAGTGAAAGCTTATACATTATTTCGTTCTTGCCATAAACTGTACTTAATTATGTACAAAACTGCAAAATTTCACAGAAACGTTTCCTACTTGTGTGCAGACAAGTTATGCATATTATTATTATTATTATTATTATTATTATTGACCGATGCTGAAGTTGTGTAAATATGTTGATAATCATGAAAGTTATACAGCAGATGCTATTAATTTCGCACTCTCACTTTTATCTGATGTTGAAAGTTCGTGATCACCCAGAACGTATACCTAAAAGACGCCACTGAGGCAGACGCTGCTCTCTCATAACAAAGAAAAGGGGGAGGGGGGAGGGGGACTTCGCACGTGCACACATGGCGCTACGTGCATGTACTTCTCACATTTTCGGACGCCTGTAGAGAACAGTGCCCTCGCGGCAGGCCGGCCTTTCTGCGCAGTTCGTGGGCGCCTTCCGGCCCTCGGCAGCTCAGCTGCTGCAGCGGCTGTCCCCAGCAGAGTCACGTGGCGCCGCGCCTCCGGTGTCGACAACAGACGCCAGCCGGTCCACGTGCCGGCCGCAACTGCGTACCGACCGCTACCTGCGCACGTGGCCACGCCACGACCCGCAAGTTTCTCTTATTGTAGAACAAACTCCCCAAGTCCGCAGCAGTGGTACAAAGAAACTCGTAACACGGGACAAAATTTCCTCTGCGTCGAAGTCAGCTACATCTACTGTTTCTGATCAATTTGCTGCCGCTCGTTCAGTGAAAATCGCTATCGCTTCCTATGAATGCTGTACTTGGTACGTAAACACATCTAGGTAACATTTACCACATTATACAGGTCGTAAAGGAGAGTACAATAAGCCTAAATCTTCACAAGAGCCATTAAAATTAATGGTCCTCCGTAATTGTTTTGGTACTCCAGCTGAAACTACATTTAGCACTACTGAATCGAGGTGAGACTATACCCATAGCAGAGAAACCACCCCTCCCCTGTTTCCCCCCCTCCCCTATTTCCCCCCCCCCCTCCCCCTACAAAACTACGTCCCTACGATATTTTTTACACAGGGGTCGAATGAACTCTTTAGTTGGAAACTATCCCACAGGACAAGTAAAATTAATCGCTGTAGTAAAATAAATTACCAGTTTAAACCTACATATATTGAAGGTGCAATAAGATGTTGTCTGGCAGCTACAGTACATTGTTTGCAGTATTATGTATATTGAAGATGGATTGAGTGGAATGAGAGGTGTAATGTCTACAGAATATAGATCGAGAGTAAAGCGAAAAATATTAATGAGGAGTAGTAGAAATGATATTAACAACGCCGTTCGTTGTGGCCGAGCGGTTCTAGACGCTACAGTCTGGAACCGCGCGACCGCTATGGTCGCAGGATCGAATCCTGCCTTGAGCATGGATGTGTGTGATATTCTTAGGTTCGTTAGGTTTAAGTAGTTGAGCGTTCTAGGGGGCGGATGACCTCAGATGTTAAGTCCCATAGTGCTCAGAGCCATTTGAACCATGTTTACATATTAACGACAGACTTAACACCAGAACTGATAACCACGAAGTTGAGGAATTCGAATATCTTGGAAGTAAAATAACACATGACGAACAAAGCAAGCAGGACATGAAAAGCAGACGATTGCAGTCAAAGGGGGCAGTCTGAGAATGTACGTTTGGAACACAGCGCTGTACATGGTATAGTGATAATGGGCTATGAGAGTATTGGAAAAGAAGAAAATGGAAGTGCTTGGGATATGGTACCAAAGAAGGATGTTGAAAATTAGGTGGAGTGATAAGGTAAGCGATTGAGTGGTTCTACAAACAATCTGTGGAGAAAGGAACATAAGGAAAACACGAGAAGAAGTGAGAGGATGACAGGTCTTTTTCCAACTGTAAGACATATTGAATTGACTTACATATACTAGAGGGAACTGCAGAGAGTACAAAATTTAGGGAACGGCAGAAATTTGAATACATCCAACAAAGTGTTGAGGACATAGGGTGCAAGTGCTACTTAGAGATGACATGTTGGCACAAGAAAGGAATTCCTTGTGGATCGCATCAAACCAATCGAAATTATTAATCGACAATTATGTTATAAATAAGGGAGTAGCTTTCCATGTTACATTTTCACAACTAAAAGACTGGACCGTTTTCTGAGAAATTTAGCATGGAGACAACATTAACATTGAGGAACAACATAGGCTGCTTTATAAAATGTATAATAGCAAATATTTATTGAGGAGAAGAATATTAAATCAATTACGAAAAATATCTTCTCTTTTAATAAGCTATTTACTGCTTGGTTTTTGAACTTATTTGAAAAACTGACTTTATTGATTGGTATGTTCAACGTAATACCAACCAGTGTAATGAATACAACGCTTATACAATTCTCAAAGTGGTTAATACTGCCATAAGATAATTATCAAATGGGTAAGTAACTATCTCATGTTTTCACGATTAAACAGCTGAACCTATTTGGATGTCATCTGGGAAGTAGATGGCTTTCTTCAATCATGACGAAAAGAAATTTAAAGAAAGAAAGAAAAATTCCAGCTCTTGGAGGGTGAAGTAAGGAATGGAATATCCTTTTGTACATCAGTGAACATAAACGATGCTAAAAAATAATTAAATTTGCTCCATGATGTGCAAGTTGTAAAATGTGTAGCTACTTCAGAAACCTGATGCACTGATGCGTTATCCTGCACACAGTGGTCGTGTCTTACTTACTCACCGACACTCGTCATAACGTGGCATGCGATTGCACCCGATGATAACAGCTTAATAAAAATGAAAGAAAAAGGTTTTACGTAATAGTTGAGGAAGTATTACTTTCCAGGAATATCACTTTTATTCTGACCTATCTTTGTATTTTCTTCCTTTGATCGAAGGAAAGTTATTAAATGTGTCATTAAAGTCATAACTATGGTCTGCTTCAAGTGATCTCAGGACACGAGATGCTTAAGCGATGCAGTCCAGGACCAAAGTTTCATAGAAAAATAAATTGGGAAATAGGAACATTACTAGCTGGAGAGGCCAGTAATTTCTATAATCATCCCATCTTTTTTATTGCTCCGTCTCGCCCTATCAATCTAAAAACAAGGGAAGTCTTCCGTCAAATAGCGTATTAGCTACAGCATCCTCTTCAAGTCCACTTAAATCATGTCAGTGATAGACGTCTATTCGATAACAGTCGTTTCCTTACCATATAATATAGTTGAAATGAGACTGTGGAGCGCATTTACAGTCTCCAGTGGAGGGAAAGGGGTTGCTTCTCGTGTTTACTTATTGCTTTGTTTGAGTCATCAGTCTTCTGACTGGTTTGACGCTGCACACCACGAATTTCTCACCTGTGCCATCCTTTTCATCTCATAGTAGCATTTGCAACAAACGTCAGCAATTATATGCTGGGTGTAGTACAATCTGTATCTTCCTGTGCAGTCTCTGTCCTCCGCAGCTCCTTCTACTACCATGGAAGTCATTCCCTGATATCTTAACAGGTGTCCTATCAGCTTGTCCCACCTCCTTGTCAGTGTTTTCCACATATTCCTTTCCTCTCCAATTCTGTCTATCTAATTTTCAACATTCCTCCCCAGCGCCACGTCACAAATGCTGTGATTCTCTTCTGTTGCGGTTTTCCTAGTCAACATTTCACGGCCATACGGTGCTGTGCTCCGAACGAAAATTCTCAGAAATGTCATCAAATTAAGGCCTATTTTTGATACTAGTAGATTTCTCTTGGCCAGTAATGTCACGTGGCCAGCGCTATTCTGCTTTTTATGTCCTCCTTGCTCCATCCATCATTGCTTACTTTGCTGCCTAGTCAGCAGTATTCCTTAACTTCATCAACTTCTTGATCACCAATCCTGATGTAAAGTTTCTCGCTGTTTTCATTTCTCATACTTCTCTTTACTTTAGTCTTTCTTCGATTATGTCTGAACCTGTATTCTTTATTCATGAGATTTTCCAATCCATTGAACAGATCCCGTAAATATTCACATTCACTAAGGAGAGAAGCGAATCTTATCACTGATATCTTATCGCCTGGAATTTTAATTCCACTCTTCCAACTTTCCCTTATTTCCTTCATTACTTCTTCCATGTGTAGACTGAACAGTACAGGCGAAAGAGTATAGACCTCTCTTTCACACTTGTTAATCCGAGAAATTTGCTCTTGGTCTCACACTCTTACTTCTCCCTGTTGGCTCTTGCTCATTCCTTTAACTTATCCCTATTTTCCTCAGAAGTTCGAAAATCTGGCACCATTTCACACAGTCGACAGCTTTTTCCAGGTTGACAAGTGGAATGAACGTGTCTTGCTTTATCTTCAGTCTTGCTTCCATTATCAACCGCAACCTTAGAACTGTCTCCCTTGTACCTTTACATCTACTGAAGCCAAACTAATATTCACCTAACAGATCCTCAATTTTTTCTCGTATAGGCCACTAAAATTAGCTCCAAAAAAATGAGTGCCACTCTTGAAATGGAATTCTGGAAACCGTTTTAACCACTCAGGTAGGCCTCTGATACGAATAATCTCAGTTTGCCACTATTTCTGAGTGGAACTTAAGCTGTGATATATTTTCAAAATTCCACACATATGAAGTCTTTACTCGAAAAAGCCAAACTTAAAAGTAAGTGCCGCTACTACCTAGGGAGTTGTAGGATGTGGTAGCCCTGTAGCCCTACCCGTGAAGATGGTTCCCATCTTTTTACTTGAAGGGTATGTTTCTAGAGATATAAGGGCTGGGAAGTCTCGCCCTCTAGAAACTGGCAGAACTTTCAAAAACATTCTAGAGTTATCCTAGAACATTCCAGAATATTCGAGAGTATACGAGAGCATTTAACAACATACCAGAATGTTTCGGAATGTCGCAGTATGATGCTCTAGACAATCTGGGAATAGTCTGGAACATTCGGGAAGATTTCAGAATGTTTGGGAACATCCCAGAACACTCTCGAATGTTATGGAATGTTCTAGAACACTGTGGACCATACGAAGCCCTTTTGGTATATTCTGGAACTAGCCACTGGCGGGGCTTCTCGTTGGTAGGAGTATGTAAAGCAAGACCCGTCGTGGGTTCAAACGTCACTTTCTTATCAGTGATGAATGGAGAAACCGACAGAGTAGAGCAGTGAGTGAATAAAAGCAAACAATGAAGTGTGAGTTGTCAGAGTGATACAATGACTGAATATAGGTTGGAAATAAAGTGTACTTAGTTTATTTGATAATGGAAAGTTGGTTCGAATTAGATTTTACGAGTATACTACACCCACATGTAAAAGAGGAGAATATCTTGCCAATTCTGAAGCGAAACAACGAAAATAAGAATAAAAGCGAAAAAACTAAACAGATGAAGTGCGCGAAGCACATCCCAACGAACGAAAATGAGCCTCGTGAGAAGAAGAAAACCCGAAGACCAACGAAATGAACGTACTGAAGAATCAGGAGTTGCAACACAGTCTTATAATAACGGATTGTGTAGTCAGCTATGGAAATATCACCTTACGATAAGCGAGGACAAGTAAACTAAATAGTAAACTAGGATTAGATACTTACTAAGTTAGTACAGCCTAAGAGCTGAAACATTCCACTATGACCCGCCAAAAGAATATAAAAAACACAAACACGTGGTAATCCGAAAAACTGAGAACATAAGCCAATTTTGCAACGTGAAGAAATTCATTAAGAAGCACCAGGATTCTATTTCATGAATGGAAAAACTTGATTACCGCCACTGGAAGCACCTCCGCAGAAATATTTATTACGAGGGTCACTCCAAAAGAAATGCACGGTATTTTTTTAATCCGTATTTTATTCTACATATCTGAAACTTTTACAGTGTGTAGATACATCCTTTAGGAACAATATTTTCATTTGTCCACATAATTTATATCCCTCTCAACTGCTTTACGCCATCTTGGAAACAGTGCCTGAATACTCGCACGGTAAAATTCTGGACCAACCTTTTGGAGGCACTGTTTGGTAGCGTGCACAAGGGAGTCATCATCTTCAAACTTTGTTCCACAAAGAGAGTCCTTCTTCAGTTATCCAAAGAGATGATAGTCACGTGGAGCCAGATCAGGACTGTAAGGCGGGTGTTTCAGTGTTGTCCATCCGAGTTTTGTGATCGCTTCCATGGTTTTTTGACTGACATGTGCCCGTGCATTGTTGTGCAACTGCAAAATATCCTGCTTTGGCCGATGTGGTCGAACACGACTCAGTCGAGCTTGAAGTTTCTTCAGTGTTGTCACAAATGCATCAGAATGTACGGTAGTTCCACTTGGCATGTGTCCACAAGCAAGAGTCCTTAGGAATCGAAATACACTTTTCCAGCAGAAGGAATGGTTTTGGATCTTTTTCCTTGGGTGAATTTGCATGATGCCACTCCATTGATTGCCTCTTCGTCTCTGGTGAATAATGATGGAGTCATGTTTCATCACCTGTCACAATTCTTCCAAGAAATTCATCTCCACCATTCTCGTACTGTTCCAAAAGTTCGCTGCACACCGTTTTTCTTGTTTCTTTGTGAGATACTGTCAACATCCTGGGAACCCACCTGGCACAAACCTTTCTTAACGCCAACACTTTCAGTATTCTGCAAACACTTCCTTCCCCTATGCGAACGTAGCGTGACAATTCGTTCACTGTGATGCGTGTGTCAGCGGTCACCAATTCGTTAACTCTCTGCGCATTGTCTGGAGTGTGTGCAGTGCGAGGGCTGCCGCTGCGAGGACAATCATCAATTTTGCCGTGTCCGCTTTCATCACGTAACCTGCTTGCCCACCGACTAACTGTACTGCGATCGAAAGCAGCATCTCCATACACCTTTTTCAACCTCTTGTGGATGTTTCCCACTGTCTCGTTTTCACAGCACAGGAATTCTATGACAGCACGTTGCTTCTGACGAACGTCAAGTGTAGCAGCCACCTTGCAGACATGCTGTGACGGCGCCACTCACGGGAACAGGTTGAACTAAGTTTGAAAACAAGCGGGAAGGATGTATCTACACACTGTGAACCTTTCACACATGCAAAATGAAAACGGTATTTTTACAAAAATTGTGAGCATTTCTTTTGGAGTGACCCTCGTACATGTCCGGGAAACTCCAGAAACAAAACACTTCCTTCAAAATTCAAAAGTACTAAACGCCTGCTTCCAAACGACTTCCTCCGCTGTCACTTCGATCAACACTAACAGAAACGAAATCGGTTTTGTATTTACCGTCCAACTCTACCACAACGTGGGATCGTTACTACCACTATCCCACAAAGATAATAAATTTCTGCAGTTACATTTCACCCGAAATGAAGAAACAGAAATTGATCAATGATGCACAAATATCAGTCAATGCACCAGTATCAGTGGATTATGACGAGAAGTAGTTCGAGATGTACAGAGGATCTTACACAAATACAATCAACTGATTTATACACTCCTGGAAATTGAAATAAGAACACCGTGAATTCATTGTCCCAGGAAGGGGAAACTTTATTGACACATTCCTGGGGTCAGATACATCACATGATCACACTGACAGAACCACAGGCACATAGACACAGGCAACAGAGCATGCACAATGTCGGCACTAGTACAGTGTATATCCACCTTTCGCAGCAATGCAGGCTGCTATTCTCCCATGGAGACGATCGTAGAGATGCTGGATGTAGTCCTGTGGAACGGCTTGCCATGCCATTTCCACCTGGCGCCTCAGTTGGACCAGCGTTCGTGCTGGACGTGCAGACCGCGTGAGACGACGCTTCATCCAGTCCCAAACATGCTCAATGGGGGACAGATCCGGAGATCTTGCTGGCCAGGGTAGTTGACTTACACCTTCTAGAGCACGTTGGGTGGCACGGGATACATGCGGACGTGCATTGTCCTGTTGGAACAGCAAGTTCCCTTGCCGGTCTAGGAATGGTAGAACGATGGGTTCGATGACGGTTTGGATGAACCGTGCACTGTTCAGTGTCCCCTCGACGATCACCAGTGGTGTACGGCCAGTGTAGGAGATCGCTCCCCACACCATGGACCCACACCATGGCCCTGTGTGCCTCGGTCGTATGCAGTCCTGATTGTGGCGCTTACCTGCACGGCGCCAAACACGCATACGACCATCATTGGCACCAAGGCAGAAGCGACTCTCATCGCTGAAGACGACACGTCTCCATTCGTCCCTCCATTCACGCCTGTCGCGACACCACTGGAGGCGGGCTGCACGATGTTGGGGCGTGAGCGGAAGACGGCCTAACGGTGTGCGGGACCGTAGCCCAGCTTCATGGAGACGGTTGCGAATGGTCCTCGCCGATACCCCAGGAGCAACAGTGTCCCTAATTTGCTGGGAAGTGGCGGTGCGGTCCCCTACGGCACTGCGTAGGATCCTACGGTCTTGGCGTGCATCCGTGCGTCGCTGCGGTCCGGTCCCAGGTCGACGGGCACGTGCACCTTCCGCCGACCACTGGCGACAACATCGATGTACTGTGGAGACCTCACGCCCCACGTGTTGAGCAATTCGGCGGTACGTCCACCCGGCCTCCCGCATGCCCACTATACGCCCTCGCTCAAAGTCCGTCAACTGCACATACGGTTCACGTCCACGCTGTCGCGGCATGCTACCAGTGTTAAAGACTGCGATGGAGCTCCGTATGCCACGGCAAACTGGCTGACACTGACGGCGGCGGTGCACAAATGCTGCGCAGCTAGCGCCATTCGACGGCCAACACCGCGGTTCCTGGTGTGTCCGCTGTGCCGTGCGTGTGATCATTGCTTGTACAGCCCTCTCGCAGTGTCCGGAGCAAGTATGGTGGGTCTGACACACCGGTGTCAATGTGTTCTTTTTTCCATTTCCAGGAGTGTATATTCAAAACAGTACTAAATCGAATGATTCCTTACGACTAAAAAAGTTATAATTCGAGGCGACAAAGGACCACATGAGGAGCACAAACTTCGATTTAATTAACCTCAAACAGATGAAGTCACCATCGTAATTGTGCACAATGAAAACACAAGCCATGACATAATTGTACAACGAAGAAGGTGACTACAACGCGTATCAGAGACACATCGTCGTGGCCAGAAATCAAAGAACAACTAAAATACGGACAAGCTCCATATATCGACACTACCCGTGTTTTCTGACAGAAACAAATGATATTTATTGAAGTCATCAGAAAATACCACATCTTTGTAACCGTTAGATACTGGATGTACACAACTAACTAGCAAAAGCGAGGACCACCTCATTAATCTCATTCCACAAATTCATTCGACAAAATCACACAAGCTCAATTTCCCCGTCCACAAGATCTTTAACTGTGCGGCATAGTAATGGAAAGCATGGTTCACGGACCGTGCGGGCCATTAAAATCCAGTTCTCCATGTATGAGTGATGGAAAATGTACAAAAAAAACCAAAGCTATGATGGTGGAATCCAAAATACACGACACGAGCACCCAAAAACGGTGGCTACGCAGAAAAAATACGAATACCAGGCAGAGAAAAACTTGAAATGGGAATCAATGGGTAGTACCATGTAACACACTATTTTCCTGTTTTTCCAAGTACAAATAAAATTAGACTACTACAATTCAATGAAATCTATCTAAAATGTCTTTAAGTATAAGAACAAAGCCAGTAACACAACAGTATTTGAAAAGCTAAAGATAGCGAACAACAATACAGAAACGACGAGATCGTCATGTACCAAATGGGAAGATACATTGACAGTTACGAAAAAACGTGAAGGGTTTTCGGTATTCCCATGCACGAAGAGAACCAACTGTGCAACATCTGGTAGTACATTTGGAGACTGTACAGAGAGTCTAGTTCATAAAACACATTGTTAAAAAAATTGCCAGCGAACCACCTCAGAATGCAACATTAAGATCTTGTTACCAACTGTGCCAAACGGATCCACTAGCGGAAACATCACTGTATGTCGACATCTCTACCTATTATGCGTGGAACAAAAGAAGAAAAGTCTTTCAACGACGAGAACAAGGAATTCCAGTAGAAGATCATCCAGGAATCATGAAAACTGGCGCACCAGACCGCCGAATATTTATATCTCCGGATGTTGCTACGCGAAATAAGGGGCAGAGCAATTTTCACAAATGTCAAGACTGTTGACGGTTACCTATGTCAGACGTACCGAGAAACAGGCCAACTACTGGAAAAAGACAGCCACTGGGAAATAGCACTACAAGAAGCCTCACCGACAGCCTAATCTGTACAAATAAGAGACTTAGTTACTGTAGTTCTATCAATATGTAACCCGTCGAATCCAGAACAGCTATGGAACTCCTTCAAACAGAGTATGAGTGATGACGTACTATACCAAATCCGACAAGCTCATCCTGAACGACCATCGAATTCAGCGACGACATCATCAGCGAAACACTCATTCGCATGGATGATAAATGTTTAGCAATAAACTGCCAAACCTTAGTACAACTTGGAATGCAAGCACCACGAAAATGTGCTATCACTTCGAAATTACAAAGGAAGGTAGCTACACCTTCAGCTAACTACTTCAAAACACTGCTCACAACAAACCACTGCTCAGTGACAATCAAAAGGAAATTCACATCATTATCATGGACCTGATCATCAACAACACTGGAGGAATTATTTACCTGGACGCACCAGGCGGCACCACGGAAAACGTTTCCAATAAATCTACTTTTGACAGTACCCAAAAGTGTTCATACAAATTATAAATACGATTTATGGCGTGAAATACACGAATAGCCAGTGAACGTGATCCATTGATAAAGCTCTCAAACATTTTGAATAGCAAGAAGAGATAGTAAGGCTTACGTGAAACGCAAACAAAAGGGTGGAAAATGCTCGGGAATAAAGCAATTGAATACTGAACATATAAACGCACCGCTAGTCACACATTACACGGCCTCAAACTGTAGAAAACTGCAGTCTATAGTTCCTATTTATGCAAGTACAAAAGCTTTTGTCGTCTGTTACCTACATTGCAATTATTTGAAACAACATAGTCTCAGCTGCGCGTTATCTCGGCGAACTGCACTAGCAGCAGCTTACGTGGATTGCTAAAAATGCCTCCGGAAAAGGTAACTCTGAAAATACAACACAAGAGTAAAAAATGCGCTTCCACAGAAAGTAAGTTTGAAGATTTTAAACAGGGCGACAAGAACACGTGTTAAAATTAGTAGTGACAGAAAGAAAGATGTAACACAATGAATTGTGGAAGTCTAAAAGTATGAGGAACTCAACACAATTTAAATGATAATCAGATGTACAGCTTGGCCGTGGTGGAGATGAGCAATTATCGAATCGCGATATCTAACATTCGCTCCGAATAACGTATAAGTGAAATACAGAAGAAGTAACCTTACAAATCGCTTGAAAACAAAACCGCAAGTGAGGAAAGTTGTAAGTCACTAGAAATTACAGATACCTACCTTGGAGACCGATTCAAATCACCATGTTTTCTGAGGCAACTGCAAATGACTACAATGACCCAGTTAATTTCGCATGTGAAAGGCAGACTTTTACCTAACTTGAATGTTAGCATACATTAAAATAAAACGGAAATGTTCACAGGTTGCGTGCTGTCCCCGTTTGACAGATATTAAACGTAAAACCACGGTTGACCGATATTAAACATAGGACAAATGTCTGGAATACTACTTGCTACAGCTTGCTGGCCAGGGTCGTGGACGAGACGTGGGTGTCTTTGTGTTTCAACGCCTGTTGGAATTCTAACCCTGCCACCTAGCATTCTCATTGGGCGGCAGAGATCAAAGCTTTAGCCTCGCCATAAAATAAACCAACACTTCCTTGTTTCTGACAAAGGCGAGGCTCACTGGCGGTCAGAAGTTCCTCGTGACAGGCTGTGAACCAACAAGGGATACGGCGAGTGCGTTGCATTTTTGATGGAAGGCGCTCATAATGAAACGGCTGCCTTTCAACGTATTTAGGAGGGAAACACAGCTTGATTCGCTCGTGAAGCACACGTCTGCTAACTACTTTTCGTTCCAAAAGAAGTATGCTAAACTGACATTTGAATAAACGCTGCCTGATTCCTAATATTTGACAATCATTGACTTAAACTAAGTGGAAAGATCAAATAAATAAAATCCGGAAGTCAAATAGTATTCGTTCATTCAGGTGCCCAAGTCGGGAAGCAAAAACGAGAGTGCAATATTGTGCAGTACATCCCTGTAGTGGACAACACACTTGTAAATTTGCTAGATGAACGTGGACTTTTCCACTTGGGCTGTGTTTATTTACACCTTCTTTGTTCCATAACTCCATTACAGATTAGTCAGCTGGACTAAAAAAAAGAAAAAGAAGACGACATTTCACTGCACTCAAACGCTGCCTGGCTGCCTCCTTCGATGGATGTCGACATCACCAGCTCATTTAAGAAAAAATACTCTTTCCTCAGGAGCGGAAAAAACATTCACAATTTTTATTAATGAAAATAATTATTGCAGAACAAAGTTATAATACAATATGCCGTCTAATACAAAATACCCAACAGCACCTCAATGTTATTGATTTCGCAGAAAAGATTTATCGATGTAATCTATACTGACACATTAACACAGCCGTGACAGAAAAGCTAAATGTAGTGATGTTCTGCTACATGGTGCACACAGTGTCACACCCATTTTTTGTACATTCAAAATTTCTTCAATTTTTCTCTTCAATTGGTGCAGTATCTTACAACGATTTATAAGTATTCCCCGCGCTGAACACTATTTCGAAGTTGTTATTTTAAAACGTTTAGGACGTTTTGTTACAAATGTTATTGTTATAGGGGAGAACTGATAATTTCTTTGTTTTGTGGTTCACCTGTGAAGAGTAACCTTACTGGCAACTTACTCTTGTTTCATTAATAGCTTCTGTTCTGCCTTTTTCAATCATCTATGATTCAAAATGGTTTACACTAGCTAAATTTTCGAGTACTGTTATTTATCTTTTAATCTCGTTTACATCAAGTTGATGGTTTATCGTTCTCTCCTCATCATCGTGTAAGACTAACATTTAACATGTCTCTGACTGTCGATCACTAAAATTATCCAGAATTTGTGCACTAATTTCGTTTTCTGTATTGTTTGATCTTATTACGCGGACCACTAAGGTGTTAACACATATTATTGACGTCTCCCTCAGTACTATCACCACGGTCAAGATCATCGACGTAATTTTTTAGCGAATGACATCGACTGTCTGTTTAAATTGACCAACAATTTTTTTTTCAATATAGCTACTGAATATGTTCACCAAGAGCCACACCATGCAATTATCCAAGTCTAAACTGACTAGATACGAGTAGAGACACGGAAAAAGTACCGATACTTTAGAGTATCGAGTACATTTATATCGATACCGATACCTTTCTACTTGATACTTTGCAACCGATTCTTTTACTCAATGAGTACTTCATGGTAGGTATCGAGTACGTTTTGGAGCTCAGACTGTTGACACTGACGCAATGCGACTGCGGTGCCACAAAGATTAGGTTGGCAACACCGTCGCGACGCAACCGGCTACCACCTAACGCAAACGAAATACTATATTTCCGAACGTGGTACTTTGAGCTAAAACGTTAAACTAACAGTTTGGCTTTCTTGAAAATAAAAATTGGTTTGTCAGTTATCAGTAAGTGGTTTCTATGCACACCTAGGATAGCGCCTGTGGTAAGTGAGCTGTGGAAGTATGGCACTCGATTAAACACCAATGAAGTGAAATGCAAAATTTCTTCAAATCATCGGTGAATTAGTCGAATATGAAGAAACATTTGCAAAAGCATCACACAAGCACAATATCATGGTAAATTTACTAATATTATTAGAATATTACACTTTTTAGTTTTTCAACCTTTTCTGAAAGCTGCTAATTTTTATTTAGAAAAAAACTAAATCATGATCTACATGAGACTACAGAAAAAAACACACGTCTGAGGTGCTGTACAATGGAAGTTTTTATTTTTGTTTCATAAAAAAATCACTCATTCTGTATTTTTCAGTGAGAAAGGAAATCTTGCATAGGGACAAATTACAATCGAATTACCACCAAAATGGCCGAAGATAAAAGAGCAACAACCATCATCGCCATCGCCCAGTGAGCCTATCGACTTCGACGTCACTTCTGCGGATAAGGTCTTCAACCCTGTGCAACCATCAGAGAATTCAACGGACGCAGAAAGCAGACCATCTAAACAAAAAGAAGCAACTTTCCATCGGAGAAACACTACAGACAAAGCTATCATATGCGGAGGGATGGAGAGCCAACTGTCTGTTATGCAAATTGTTGCTTTATTTTACTTGTGTGGACAAACGACTATTCGACATTGCTAAAGGTCGTGTATTTCGGAAATTCATGGGTCAGGTTTGTCCATCTTTAAAATTTCTCGAGCGTAGACACTCTTAAAGAAAATCTAGACAGTTTCTACAGCGTTATGCGATCGAAAATTGAACTGCAATTCGAAATTTGAAATCATATCTCGCTAACCTGTGCTGTATCGACCGAGATAATGACTACCACCAGTTATTTAGATGTCACTGCCCACTATTCCGACAACAATAAACCTACTTCACGAAGCAATGTTACTGTTGCGCTGGATCAACGGCATACTGCTGACTACGTTTCTGAACAGATGCAAGAAATTTGTCGAGGACTGAATATCAAATCTGAGATAATCGCCGCTATTATTACTGATAATGGTGCGAATATGGTAGCCGGTATTACGAAATTCATAGATAGAGGGAAACATTTATCTTGTTTTGCCCATGCCATTAATCTTATTGTTGAATCGACCATGTCAATCAACGATTTTAATTTACTGGGCAACAAAGTAAGAGATGTTGTTAAAGATTTCAAGTCAAGAGTGATTCAAAGTAACTTATTAAAGCAAAAACAAACTGGAACTACTTCGAAGTTGATCTTAGATGTAAAGACTCGTTGTAATTCTGTATATTATATGCTTCAGAGGTATATCGTACTGGCTCTTTCGTGCATCACATTTTGATGCTTAATGCGAAAGCACCGCCATAGAAACACAGAATATTCACGTTTTAAAGCCATTGGAATACGTTTCTCCGACCGGTGTGGCCGAGCGGTTCTAGTCGCTTCAGTTTGGAACCGCTACGGTCGCAGGTTCTAATTCTGCCTCGGGCATGGATGTGTGTGATGCCCTTAGGTTAGTTAGGTTTAAGTAGTTCTAAGTTCTGGGGGACTGATGACCTCAGATGTTAAGTCCCATAGTGTTCAGAAGTGTTCATAGCCATTTGAACCATTTTTTTTAATGCGTTTCTATAGAAAAACATTAAGAGCAGTAGTGACCATCAGTAAAATTATACCGATGATCAACTGTTTAAAAGCACAAATAGATAGTTTGAATCTGTCTAGTGACAGTGTGGCAGGAGCCCTTAGAAGCAAACTCATGAAACACATTCAGCGCAGGTTTGGGCAATTGGAAGATATCATTTGGTAGCCGAGTCTTGCTTACTCGATCCCAGATTGAAAAACATCAATTTTCAAGACGCCAGAGCTTGTGCCCGAACAATATCTTTGATAAGGCGATTGCAACAACTCCTGTCACCCCCAACAGTAGTAGCGAGATGGCTGACACATCTTATGACTTTTGGAGCCATTAGAAAACGTTGGCCGTACAAAAAAAAAAAAAAAAAAAAAAAAGAGCTAGTCCGCTTCCTCTTTCTTGAACCGGTAATCTTCAGTAAATCGGAAGGATGAAATGACGCTATATTTAGCAACATCCGTGTCGCCACTATCTACGAACAATGGGAAGATATGAAAGGTGTACCTCCACAATTATATAAGCTGGCTGAAGATAACCTGGTAATCCCAGCTACGTCCGTGCTTTCAGATAAATTGTTTTCGAAGGCAGGCAGTGCTATGTCTAAAACGCGAAATAGGGTATCACCAAAACGGTTGGACAAACTTCTATTTTTAAGTGATACTACAGAGGACGAATGGGAGATTTGGAATGTATTACCATAATTTGGATTTCATATTGTGAAATATTTATGCTAAATAAAGTGTTTGATTACATGAAATATTGCTTATTATTCTCAATGTTAAAACATTCATAGGGCTTGCAGTGTATCTTCTACGTCGTTATGTATTATGCTGTGCTGAGCAGACTGTACTGTGCCTTGTGCATTAGATTATTGCTTACCAATTGTATCTTATGACTAGACTGGAAGTTGTAAAAATCATTTAAATTTTCAAATCTAAAAATATGGATAGATGTTGATTTTGTATGAGATGAAGTACAAATTATACAAAAAACTTCATAGAAAATATGAAAACATTCCCCAAAGTATTGATACTTTCAAATTTTCTACGATGATATTTTGTAAACATTCGTATCTTGTTCGAAAAATCGATCGACACCAAAAGCATCGATCCTTGGAGTATCGAAACTTCTTTACCGATGCTACTCTGAGAACAGTATAGATATTTTCATTCGATACCGGGTCCTTAGATGCGAGTATTTACCATCAAGAAAGCTAAAGCAGTTGTAAGAAAACATAACTTAAATGAACTCACATGTTTCGGCCGAACATGTTTCTCGTGCTTAGTTAAATTACTACGAGTCTTATCTATGGTTTCTTAGTGAGTATCTGCATCTACATCTACATGATTACTCTGCTATTCACAACAAAGTGCCTGGCAAGGCGTTCAATGAACCATCTGCAAGTTGTCCCTCTACCGCTCCGCTCTAGTAGGGCCCGCGGGGAAAACGAGCTATTAATTTTTCCTTTTTGAGTCCTGATTACTCTTATTTTATCGTCATGATCATTTCACCTGATGTAGGTGAGTGCCAACAGAATGTTTTCGCAATCGGAGGATAAAACTGGTATTGAAATTTCATGAGAAGATCCCGTCGCAACGTAAAAAATCGTTTTCTTTTAATGATTGACACTACAATTCATGTGTCATGTCTGTGGTACTATCTTCCCTATTTCGCGATAATACAAAACGAGCCCCCCTCCTTTGTACTTTTCCAATGTCATCCGTCAGTCCTATCTGATGTGGATCTCACATCGCACAGTAATACTCCAGAATAGGATGGACAAGTTTGGTGTAAGCAGTCTCTTTAGTAAACCTGTTGCACCTTCACAGTGTTCTTGCAAAGAATCACAGTCTTTGGTTTGCTCTACTCACAACATTACCTTTGTGATCTCTCCTATTTAAGTTATTTGTAATTGTAATCCCTAAGTACTTAGTTGAATTTACAGCCTTCAGATTTGTGTGACTTACCGCATAATAGAAAATTTGTGGAGTTCTTTTAGTACTCATTTGAATAAATTCACACTTTTTAATTAAGGCTCAATTGCCACTTACGGCACCATACAGATATCTTATCCAAATCAATTGGCAATTGGTTTTGGTTATCTGATGACTTTACAAAATGGTAAATGGCAGCATCATCTGCAAACAACCTAAAACGGCTACTAAGATTACCTCCTATATCGTCAATATAGATCAGGAACAATAGAGGGGTATAACACTTCCTTGGGCAACGCCGGATATTACTTCTGTTTTACTCGATGACTTTCCGTCTTTTACTACGAACAGTGACCTTTCTGACAGGGAATCATGAATCCAGTATCACAACCGAGGCGATATTCCGTAGGCACGCAGTTTGGTTAGAAGACGCTTGTGAGGAACGGTGTCGAAAGCCTTCTGGGAATCTAAAAATATGGAATCAATTTCACATTCCCTGTAGATAACACTTATTACTTCATGAGTATAAAGAGCTACTTGTGTTTCACAAGAACGATATTTTCAGAAACTGTGCTGACTATGTGTCAGTAAATCGTTTTCTTCGGGGTACTTCATAATGTTCGAATACAGTATATGTTCCAAAATCCTACTGCAAATCGATGTTAGTGATATAGGGCTGTAATTCAGCGGATTACTCCTACTTCCCTTTTGGGTATTGGTGTGACTTCAGCAATTTTCCAGTCTTTAGGAACGTATCTTTCTGTGAGCGAGTGGTTGTATATAATTGCTAAATATGGAGCTATTTTATCACCATACTCTGAGAGGAACCTGAGTGGTATACAATCTGGACCGGAGGCCTTGCCTTTATTAAGGGATTTAAGCTGCTTTGTCACACCGAGTATATCTGCTTCTAAATTTCTCATCCAGGCAGTTGTTCTTGACTGGAATTCAGGAGTATTTACTTCGTTGGAGTTTCGGAAAACCGTGTTTAAAAACTCTGCTTCAGTGGCACTGTCATCAGTGACTTCACCGTTGTTATCGCGCAGTGAAGGTATGGATTGCGTCTTGCCACTGGTGTGCTTCATGTAAACCAGAATGTGTTTAGCTTTTCTGCCAGAATTCGAGACAGAATTTCGTTACGGAAATTATTAAAAGGGTCCCGTATTGAACTACGCGCTATATTTCGAACTTCTGCAAAACTTTGCCAGTCTTAGGGATTTTGCATTGTATTAAATTTGGCATGCCTTTTTCGCTAATTCTGCAACAGCGATCTGACCCGCTTTGTGTACCATGTAGGATCAGTACCACTATTTATTAATTTATGTGGTATATACTCTCGGTTGCTGTCGATACTATCTCTTTGAAATCATTCCACAACTTCTATTTTCTACGCTTACATGAACAGATCAAGAAGTGAAGACTCTGTCTTAAAATGGCGTTAAGATCGTTTTTATCAGCTTTTTTAAATAGATATACTTTGCTTTTCTTTTCTATGGTTGTAGGTGTTACGGCATTCAGCCTAGCAGCAATCGCCTTGTCTCCGCTAATCCCTGTATTCGTGAGGATACTCACTATTTGCCCAGGATTATTTGCTGCTAAGAGGTCATGTATGCTTTCGCAAACATTTACGCTTCGAGTGGGCTCATGAACTAATTGTTCAAAACAATTTTCTGAGAAAGCATTCAGGGTAGATTGAAGTCACCACCGAATATAGCAGTATGAGCGGGGTACCTATTTGAAAAGAGACTCACCACCGACTATAACTGTATGAGTGGGGTACTTATTTGAAATGAGACTCAAGTTTTCTTTGAAATGTTCAGCAACTATATCGTACATCTTCTGAGTCGCAAGGGGGGGGGGGGGGGGGGGGAGGGAATCGGTAAAACGATCCTGTTCATAGTTTAGTCCGATTGTCAAGTATAACCTCTACGCATACTATTCCGCAGCAAGTATGTACTTCAGTTTCACTCCAGGGCAAACTACTTCTAACAGCAATAAATACTCCTCCACCAACTGTATTTAATCTATCGTTTCTGAACATTGATTGATCGTTTGAAAAAATTTGGCTGAACGTATTACCGGCTTTAGCCAGTTTTCCGTATCTGTAACTACACTCCTGGAAATTGAAAAAAGAACACATTGACACCGGTGTGTCAGACCCACCATACTTGTTCCGGACACTGCGAGAGGGCTGTACAAGCAATGATCACACGCACGGCACAGCGGACACACCAGGAACCGCGGTGTTGGCCGTCGAATGGCGCTAGCTGCGCAGCATTTGTGCACCGCCGCCGTCAGTGTCAGCCAGTTTGCCGCGGCATACGGAGCTCCATCGCAGTCTTTAACACTGGTAGCAAGCCGCGACAGCGTGGACGTGAACCGTATGTGCAGTTGACGGACTTTGAGCGAGGGCGTATAGTGGGCATGCGGGAGGCCGGGTGGACGTACCGCCGAATTGCTCAACACGTGGGGCGTGAGGTCTCCACAGTACATCGATGTTGTCGCCAGTGGTCGGCGGGAGGTGCACGTGCCCGTCGACCTGGGACCGGACCGCAGCGACGCACGGATGCACGCCAAGACCGTAGGATCCTACGCAGTGCCGTAGGGGACCGCACCGCCACTTCCCAGCAAATTAGGGACACTGTTGCTCCTGGGGTATCGGCGAGGACCATTCGCAACCGTCTCCATGAAGCTGGGCTACGGTCCCGCACACCGTTAGGCCGTCTTCCGCTCACGCCCCAACATCGTACAGCCCGCCTCCAGTGGTGTCGCGACAGGCGTGAATGGAGGGACGAATGGAGACGTGTCGTCTTCAGCGATGAGAGTCGCTTCTGCCTTGGTGCCAATGATGGTCGTATGCGTGTTTGGCGCCGTGCAGGTGAGCGCCACAATTAGGACTGCATACGACCGAGGCACACAGGGCCAACACCCGGCATCATGGTGTGGGGAGCGATCTCCTACACTGGCTGTACACCACTGGTGATCGTCGAGGGGACACTGAATAGTGCACGGTACATCCAAACCGTCATCGAACCCATCGTTCTACCATTCCTAGACCGGCAAGGGAACTTGCTGTTCCAACAGGACAATGCACGTCCGCATGTATCCCGTGCCACCCAACGTGCTCTAGAAGGTGTAAGTCAACTACCCTGGCCAGCAAGATCTCCGGATCTGTCCCCCATTGAGCATGTTTGGGACTGGATGAAGCGTCGTCTCACGCGGTCTGCACGTCCAGCACGAACGCTGGTCCAACTGAGGCGCCAGGTGGAAATGGCATGGCAAGCCGTTCCACAGGACTACATCCAGCATCTCTACGATCGTCTCCATGGGAGAATAGCAGCCTGCATTGCTGCGAAAGGTGGATACACACTGTACTAGTGCCGACATTGTGCATGCTCTGTTGCCTGTGTCTATGTGCCTGTGGTTCTGTCAGTGTGATCATGTGATGTATCTGACCCCAGGAATGTGTCAATAAAGTTTCCCCTTCCTGGGACAATGAATTCACGGTGTTCTTATTTCAATTTCCAGGAGTGTATTTGATCTTCAGTGCTTTGTATTAGGGCTTGGAGCTCTGGTTCTTTCCCAACACAGCTACGAAAATTCACAACTACAATACCGATCGTTTCTACAAGTAACTTACTGGGTTTTACCTGCCCCCGTTTAGACGGACGCCCCTTCTGTGGTTCCCTGAGCCCTCTAACCTAGTAAACCGCCCACTCCCTTCCACACAGCCTCCGCTACCAGAGTAGCCGCTTCCTGTATGTAGTGGACTCCTGACCTATTAAGCGGAACCCGGCAACCCACCACACGATGGCGCAAGTCAAGGAATCTGCTGCCTACACAGTCACAAAACCAGCTGTGCCTCTGACTGAGACCCTCCAGTCGCCTCTGCACCAAAGGAACACATTCGGTTCTATCGTCGATGCTGCAAATTGTAAACTCCGCCTTAATCTCGCAAGCAAGACTGGCCGTCCTTACCATTTCCGCTAACCACCCGAAACCAGAGAGAATCTCCTCCGATCCAAAGCGACACTCGTCATTGGTACCGACATGAGCCACCACCTGCAGTTGGCTGCACCCTGTATTGTTCACGGCGTCTGGAAGCATCCTTTTCACATCCGAAATGACTCCCCTCTGTACGCACACGGAGTGCACGCTGCCTTCCTTCCTATCCTTGGCAGCCATGATCCTTAGGGGCCCCATAACGCGCCTAACGTTGGAGCTCCCAACCACCAGCAAACCCACCCTCTGTGAACGGCCAGACCTTGTGGCCCGAGAAGCTTCCTCTGGAACAGGGTGGACGACTGCATCCGGCTCAGAGACATCGTCAGCCACAGATAACGCCCAAAACCTGTTCGTCAAACGAACTGGGGAGGCCCAACGATTGGTCCCCCTTTAGAAAGTTTTTTGCTGCCTGACATACTTTGGAATGGTCGCTCACTCGACCATTGGTGAGGGGTCAACCTTAGTGCAGGCAGTACCTGTGGCAGTGGACTATTTGGCTGATACGTGGGACGTGCTGGACGTCCCTCTCATCCCTACGTCCGACCCCCAACAGTGACGACCCTGGCAGCAGCCTCAAGCTGGGTGATGGAAGACAACACAGCCAGAAGCTGTGAGCGAAGGGTCGCCAACTCAGCTTGCATCTGTACACAGCAATCACAGCTCCTATCCATTACTGCAGTTACTCCTGTCTGAAGCTCGTAAAAATATGTAACAAACGAACACTGTACTCGGATTATTTGCAGCAGGAATTCGAAGTGCTCTCTCACTAACGGTCTAAACGACTCTGAGCTACACTAACCAAAACAAATAAAAGCCTGTACGATATAAGGGTCAATATCAACGGTGGTACTTTACGCTACGCTGTTATTAAAATAAAAGCTTGTGTCTAGTAAGCACTCAAACACACAAGAAATTACAAAAATAATCTAATAACTACACAGGTAGCAGAAAATAAGTCACTCCCGGTTCAAATGACTCTAAGTACTATGGGACCTAACGTGTGAGGTCATCAGTCCCCTAGACTTACAACTACCTAAGCCTAAGTAACCTAAGGACATCACACACATCCATGCCCGAATCAGGAGTCGAACCTGCAACCGCAGCAGCAGCACAGTTCCGGACTGAAGTGCCTAGAACCGCTGGGTCACAGCGTCCGGATAAGTCACTCCTGTTGGAAGCTCATAAAAATATCTAACAAACGAATCGTGTGCTCGCCTTATTAGCAGCAGGAACATGGGGTTATCTATCTATGACGGTTTCTATAAAGGTAAGTATATACAAGGAAACTAGTTTAATGAAGTCAGAGATATTCGTTTTTCATTTAGTCAGTTAATTATTGTGTATAATTTGTTCTTTATTTCTTCCCATACATATCGAAGTTGTTGAGTGAAGGGCTGAGAATTTTGCATATAGGTGTAGCTGTCAGTACGATTAACGATAGGTCAGACAAGCATACAATTTTTAAGATTTATTATGCTCGTAATGTTCTGAGGCACGTTTGTATCTGGGATTCACATACGCGGTAACTGCACAGTCGGATTGCTTCCTTTGTTTGGAGAATCTCCAAATGTACCACAAGGAAAGTGTTAGCAAGACAGTTCATGGACATATGTACTCGGACACGGCCATCTGACGAATTAACACTGCCGTTGTTCCTATATGGCTAACGGCTTTGCGGCAGTCGTAACACGGATTCTCATTGGATCAACGAAGTTAAGCACTGTTGGGATTGACGAGTACTTGGGTGGGTAAACGTTCAAGTCTGCCGAGCGACAAGCGGGGAGCAATCAGCCCTCACGAAGCCAATTGAGGAGCTACTTGACTGAGAAAACCGAAAACGGCCGGGAAAACGGTGTGCTGACCACAAGCATCTCCACATAAGCACCCAGTGACGCCTATCGGGTGAGAATGATAGGCGGTGCGTAGGTACCGTTGGGTCTTCCTAGGCCTGCTCAGACCGAGAGGAGAGTTTGCTTTCCTTGTGGCATAAGCCGATGAACTGAAGACCGAAACATGCTAGGAGGTCTGTAGCTGCGTTCTAAGCTATAGACTCGGGATTACACGGCAACTGAAGCGTAAAAATATGGCTCTATGCGCATACAGTTCCACGCTGTCCGCAACAAACAGAACTCAGGCCCTCAAGTTCTGAAAACATTATAGATTTAGGGAACTGCAATGTGGTGTGCGTACTGTAAGACCTTCGGTACACACACCATCAGATTATTTGACTTGTCGCTCTAGCGAAGTAGGCGAGTGTCAGCAATATGTCTCGTGGTCTTATCGTGGCGTCTTTATCTTCTGCCGTTAGGTCAGACGATAGAAATGCCACTTGCACGCTTAGAGTAGCAGATTGACGGTGCCCAACTTTAAACAGAACTTGATTAAGTTTCACACACATTTATTAAAATAATAACAAGCATAAAAATTACTTAACTTGGTTCTGGATGCTATTTACAATTGACAATCTGAAGTTCCTTTGGTATTGGTACGGTAATCTTATTCTCACATATATCTCTGATACTTGACAAAAGTGTCTGTACATTTATCTTCATGGCTATGTACAGGAATATGGTAATCTTACTAGGCGCAGACTGAAACTTGACTACAGACTAATGCAGACTGGTACACACAGGTGCAGATAAATGCAGATTGGTGCAGACTGACTAATCGGAGGTCTGTACACTCGTTATAATACCTCGAGCGTTCAGGTGTCACTGCGCGAGTGTGATCCGCGAGGAGAAAAGGTTCTACGTTAGCAGCAATCTCATTGGCCGCGTTACATATTAAGACGCGGATCGGCGGAAGCAGAATTTGGTCCGTCTTTATGGCAGCGCCATCTCGTAGTGCTGAGACGGACGAGCGCTGCGCCTGCGCTGTTGTGCTTAGCGGGGCGCGCTCTAGTGGGAAAGTTGTGTACGCGATGACTACGCGGAACTATGTACACAACATGCAACTATACGATGAGTTGTCACTTATAGTGGCGCAATGGAAAATGCTAATTCGGCTGCTTGCCTATTTTTTCGTTACAGATCAGGAATTCCCCAATTCAGCTAAAACCCGCGACAAAGTGCACATCTGATAGTTTTAAATCGTGGGATGATTGTTTAAATATCTAAATGATGAAATACCGTCAATATAAATTTAAAGCCAGATCCATGAGGATTAACGTTTGCCATGTCAGAGATCTTGTATCTACCGTACCACTTGGGGAGACACAGGTTTGGAAGCTGGAGCAGTCGGTATGAGGTGACAGAAAATATGAGAGCTAACAATAATAAATAAAATAAAAGAGAATAGCAAATGTCGTCCTTGTGTGGTCGAACAAATGGGACAGAGTAGAGCTAAGGACCTAGTACCATAATAGCAAAAATGTTTAACTGGGAATTCAATTTTGGATGTGGATGCAATGAGACGGCAACCAAAATGTGGCACCCAGGATGTGATTCTTCTCAGTGAAACGAACTTCAAATGGAAAGATTAGTTTTCCGAGCAGTTCGAATGCCGTATTCATGGAGAGCACGTAAGGCGCAGCTGCAACAAATTTTTGTATATAAAAACTGCCTCGACAACCTTTTGTGTTCTGGAGAAACGGCAAGGTGGAACTTTGTTGTTTTCACGAATAAAATTAATCCGATAAACACCTTGTAGGACGAGGTAGATGGCAGATTGCATTTTGCTTCTGTACGAAATTTCCAAATAAAGAATGACTTTGTTTTATTTCATTTAACAGTCTACATCCGTAGGTTCAAACTGAGGAGACAAACTCCAAGGAAATGGAATGTGCCAGTAAAAAAAGATTACAGCGTAAAAGTAATAACATATAAAATAAAATGTTTATGAAGCCAAAAAGAAACAAGCCATAAGTTTTCGTAAACGCAGTCAACAATACAACACAGGAATCAGTTTGATTTTTCAAAGAATTCCTTGACAGAATAGAGGGATTAATCCAGGAGGCAACCCTTCAGTATGGATTTGAAAGCGCTTTGATGACTGCTAAGGTCTTTTAATTCTTGTGGTATCTTACTGGAAATGGATACAAGGGTATACTGCACGTCTTTCAGCGAAAGAGTCACGGAAGTGCGATCCAAATGCAAATTTGGTTTCTGTCTAGAATTAACCGAGTGAAAGCCGCTAATTCTCGGTAATAAACTGACATTTGTTAACAAGAAACGACAATAAAGAGTATATATATATATATATATATATATATATATATATATATATATATATATATATATATTGAGAGGTCAATGTCAGAATAGACATACTAATGAACAGGGGCCGAACTTAGACCACTCATTGCCGGAACCGCCCTTTTCAGAGCCAAAAATATCCTTTGAGAATGAGAAGAGATACCCCAAAATATAACACCATACATCATAAGCGAATGAAAAGAAGCGGAGTAGACTACTTTTCATATCGAAGTACCACTTACTTCAGATACTGTTCGAAAAGTAAATATGGCAGCATTAAGCCTCTGAACAAGATCCTGAATGTGGGGTTTCAACGACAGTTTAGTATCTATAGGAACACCTAGAAATTTGAACTGTTCCGTTTCACTAATCATATTCCCATTCTGTGAAATTAAAACGTCGGGTTTTGCTGAATTGTGTTTTAGAAACTGTAAAAACTTAGTTTTCCTGTGATTTAGCGTTAGTTCATTTTCTCCAAGCCATGAATTTATGTCTTTGACTGCACTATTTGAAACAGTGCCTACGTTGCAAGCCGGCCGAAGTGGCCGTGCGGTTAAAGGCGCTGCAGTCTGGAACCGCAAGACCGCTACGGTCGCAGGTTCGAATCCTGCCTCGGGCATGGATGTTTGTGATGTCCTTAGGTTAGTTAGGTTTCACTAGTTCTAAGTTCTAGGGGACTAATGACCTCAGCAGTTGAGTCCCATAGTGCTCAGAGCCATTTGAAGCATTTGAACCTACGTTGCACACAAAATCTTTCACTACCAAGCTAGAGTCATTAACAAACAGAAACATTTTAGAATCATCTTTAATACTACAGGGCAAATCATTTATATAAATAAGGAACAGAAGTGGTTCCTGCAGTGATCCGTTGGGCACCCCCCCCCCCCCCCCGCCCGTCCCCACACATACACAACTGTGATCCAGTCAGACCCCACATCACAGCCTTTTCCAGCACTGTAGAGAATGGCCTTTTGCTGTCTGTTATTAATGTAAGAGGTGAACTAATTTTTGAGCCACTCCCCACATTTCATAATTGTCCCACTCCCGGAGCAATAGTTTGTGATCATCACAACCAACACCTTAGTTACTTTAAAAAAGAGGCCTAGCTATCGAAACTTCCAACCATCCAGCACCTCAGAAAAGAGAATATAGTATTTTAAATTGTTGAACCGCGTCTAAAATCGAACTGTACATCTGGCAGCAAATTATATGAAATAAAATGATCAGTTATCCTTACATACACAGCCTTTTCATAAATTTTATGAAACACTGATGGCATAGAAATGGGTCTAAAATTGTCTTCATTATCCCTTTCTCCACTTTTATAATGCGGCTTTACTACTGTGTGCCTTAATCGTTAAGGAAACTGGCCATTCTTGAAGGAAAAGTTACAAATATTGCTAATCACAGGGCTAACATATGCAGCACAGTACTTAAATAATCTGATAGGTTCTTCATCATATCCATGAGAGTCCTTCGTCTTCAGTGAATTAATTATCGACTCAATCTCCGCTTGTCAGTAGCACAGAGAAGTATTTCAGTCGTCAGTTTCGGAAAGACATTTTCTGAGAGATTTACGTGACTCCCTGTAGAAACTAAGTTTTTATTTCACTCACCAGCAATGTTCAGAAAACGATTGTTAAATAAGTGTGCCTTACGTCACACCGAAAAGCTAAACACATGGACCGTAACCTACACCTGCATTCAAATCAGCATCCGCCCGCGTTCCCGGGTTCGATTCCCGGCGGGGTCAGGGATTTCCTCTGCCTCGTGATGGCTGGGTGTTATGTGCTGTCCTTAGGTTAGTTAGGTTTAAGTAGTTCTAAGTTCTAGGGGACTTATGACCACAGCAGTTGAGTCCCATAGTGCTCAGAGCCATTTGAACCATTTTGAAATCAGCATCTGGAGCAAAAGTTCGCTATCAGAAATACGTTTACTAATAAATCGAGGGACACCCGTCACCAATTCATTGCTGAATAATGGATACTCATCCACTGAAATAAATTTAAAAAATAAAAAAAAAGATGTATCAAGACAGCCACGACTAGCTTTTAGTGACACACAGCCATCAGTGAAATGCGATGTGTTCCTGCCATTTATTAAAGATTTCAGTGGTCACGTAGAGTAGGTTTTGACGAAACGGAATACGGCCGTAGTCTGCAAACACCACCTGAAACGTATAGCAACATCTTACGTCGGCCACTGTCTTGGCAGCCGTATTCCAGTGTTGAAACAGTGTTGTGTTACTGATTTGAAAACAGTAATATTTCAGTGAATGAATATTTGGTATAATACCTGGAAATTAAAAAACATATAGTTTCATACACTGGAATTCATGGCGGTAACACTTAAAATAAGTTTACACAGTTACATTATTACCTACTGGCGTACAGCTGTTACTAATGTTTTAATCTGTTAATCACTATGCTAAATAATTCTAAATTTTATATTTCTGAAATTTGACCTAACTGTATAGTACGCCCAAAAACATTCTGCTGTGCCTGACGTCATCAGAGCGAGTACAGCCGATTATTACATGCACACAATTTTAATAATAGCTAATTTGTTGAAAAGGAGGTTATTACCCTTGAGTGTAGACAACGTTATGCTTGTTATATAATTAGTATTTCAGTGAAATAAGAAAATTAATCAGAGTGTCGCAGTGAAGAGCAGGAATTTGCATTATACCTTGTAGTTATGGATACTTGTTTGTTGGCACTACAAAGAGGACAATGGAAAAACTAATGGGAGAAAATAGAGAAGGGAATAATAGGAAAGATGTGTTACTGTGGAATTCGATTTCCAGCTAGGTTACAGTGAGATTCGATTTGATAAGAAATTCAGGATTTCACGAGAGGGTGTTACAATAGGCATGTCGGAAAGCGTGAATTATTGAGGACAAAAATACGAATTTTTTATAATAGGAATACAGAAACTGTAGAACAACAATAACAATTGGTAGGCCAATGTCTAATTTCCGAAAATAAAAATTTAGATGAATTTAAAACACTTCTGATTTTGGGAATGGAACCTGGAATCTCCTAGGTGCAAATCCGAGTACAGATCGCACAAGGGGTCTGTGTCGGATGGCCTGTTATGGTAAGGTGACAGGGGATGAGCAAGGGAGGGTGAGATGTGTGATATCACAAGTAAAACTTGCCGTTGGTAATATTAGGTCACTTCCGATCACTTCGATGCTCCCATACTATGTGTACATGTCAAATGCCCTGCTCTGCCTATGAACATACATGCCGATGAAATTTCCAGCCTTAGAGGCGACACTTTGACTCAATGCTACGTGTTTAGCAGAATGGACTGAGAGCACTATGCAAAGCAACTTCATAACAGTCGTTACCGACGCGTGCTATCTGGCGAACGCTGTGGGTATCTACGCCGGGTCCGGGGCACGTAAGATCTGTTTCGGTCTATGGCGAGCAGGAGCGGTGTCGAGAGCTACCGTCAACCTGCAGACCGTGCACTTCGCTCCCGACCCAAGTTGGTGTTTGCTCTCCGAGCATGAATTATTAGCCGCCGCGCTGCGCAGCGCCGCTGTCGTGTTTGGCGAGGTGAATAGGGCCTCTTTCCCCATGCTGGCGCCCCTATAGAGCGGAGTTCTTGCTGAAACCGGCATCGGCGGTGCCGGATGGCCATCCATCTTTCATGACTGCCAGCGGGTCAAGGCGACACCAACCGCGGCCGCAGCTCGTGGGTGCCGATATCACACTCCTTGTCCGATAAGGTGGTGCGGAAAATTCTGCACCACGTGGCCGTCAGATCACAGTAATATGTCCAGGCCATCTAATTTTTTTTTTCTATTCGTCTCTGTGGCGTTTAGGGAACAGTAAGCGCTTTCACCTTACCTTCCCCACCCGCAGTACTTGTTAAATGCAGTGACAGAGTAATTTCTATTGTCACAAAATCTTGTGGCCACGCGCGATTAAAATTCTTTATCGAGTTTTACACAGTAAAAAGCCTTCTATTTACCTACAGGGTGTTTCTGTAAAAGTGTAAAAAAATTTACCACGACATAGAGGATGCTCCATTAAACCATTGCAGGTGGGGAACCTGAGGTCGGAGAAGCCGGCTTAAGGAGATAATAGGAATAAAATTACATTACTGTGTACTTTTTTATTTACATTAGTTACAGTTAACTGCAAATATCATACTGCTAGAAACGTACCGTTTGTACTGTATCTTATAAAATGTGCTGAACATCAAGCGGATTCAGTTCAGGCGACCTGGCAGGCCATGGAATTGGACCTCCCTTCCTAACCCAGTGACCAAGACATACTGTACCGGTACTGCTCCATCGTACTGTAGTGTACGTATCTGAATAGCACTGAGTAATGAACGGGTCTGTCGTTGATTCGTAGCACGTTCTGCCATGGAACGACGTAAATACGATACAACAGAGCCACCTTATGGACAAATATACCAAACATGCATCATGACTTCCTGGTAATCAGGCTCGTCATTTTTTCCTTGCAGGAAATAAGGGATGTCCATGTAAATAAACAGCACAATCTTTTTAAATTTAATGGAAAACAGTAAGGCTAGACAAAGCGGTAGACGAGCTTACGTCCATACCTCCTTCAGCTACGTTCTCATAACCCATGTTCCCTACTACTGATTGTTCAGTGGAACATTCTCTGTGCCCTGTTATATTTTTGTATGGTCTTAGGGAAACACCCTGTCTAAAATCTGGTTCTTCATTCAGCCCCCAATCTTCTCACTGTTTCTATGATCAAGGTAAAGCATTCTGAGACATTTTTCAGTAGCGCCCTCTTCTGAAACATAAATTATTTTAACCTCCACCCAGTATTTTACTTTCCTTCCTCAGCACTTCTCATACTTTCCAGTTTCTGTGTAAATCTGCAACTACCAGCTGCAATAATAATAATAGTAACAATAATAATAATAATAATAACCTAATAATCCCCGTGGAGGCCCGGGAAAAGAATAGGCCTCCGGTATGTTCTGCCAGTCGTAAAAGGCGACGAAAAGAACAAACCACTAATAGGGCTAACCCCCCTTTTAGTGTGATTACTTGGTTCAGGACAGAACTAAAGAAGCCTCGGACAAGCGCCGTCATGGTCGGGGACAACGCTTGAACCCTATGCCCGCCCACAGTGGTAACGACACTGCTAGCCAACTGGAAAATGATTTAAATCCAAATAGAGGTGTTTTGCAGGATATGCTTCCTGCAACCACCCTAGAAGGAAAACAAAGACAGAGGATGAGATGGTCAGATGAAGTTAATCGACACCTCATGTTCTGTTATTACCAAGCAACAAACCTAGGAACCAACACAACTGGATACAGATCACAAGTATACACAACATTTATTACCAGATACCCAGAATTAAAATTTTTAACAGAACAACGACTAGCTGATCAGATCCGTGTAATAATCAAAAATAACAGGATACCCCAGTCAGAATTAGAAAATATCAAACAAGAAGTACAACAAATACTGGAACAAAATAATGTGCAATTAGAAGAAGAAGAAAATACAGTAATGGACTCAAACATCCCAGAGCAAACAAACAAAGAACAACACGCACCAATTAAACAATCAGAGGAAAACGAAATCTTAAGACAGCCACCAGAACAAGCACAAATAGAACACGAAGTGACACAGATGCTAGATATAGAAGAAAAATTTAAGCTAACATATATAGAATACAAAGACACAAATACAGACACAAGACCATTCTTGCATAGACCACCAAATAACCCACAAGTCGAAACAACAATAAAAACTATCAACACAATCATACACAACAAAATAAATGAAAACACAACTATGGAAGAGTTACAACTACTGGTTTATATAGGAGCACTCACTACACTAAACATACACACTAGACAGAGATCAGAACCAACCAACACACAGAAGAAACCCACAAAACCAGCATGGCAACACAGGCTACAGATCAGAATAGAAAAACTGAGAAAAGACATCGGACAGCTAACACAATTTATAAGAAATGAAATCTCGGAAAAAAAACGAAAAAGGTTAGGTAAAATCTCACAGCAAGAAGCGACAGAGCAATTAGACGAAAAGAAGCAGAAATTACAAGCATTAGCCAAACGACTCAGAAGATACAAAAAAAGTGAAAATAGAAGGAAACAAAACCAAACATTCAACACAAACCAAAAGAAATTTTACCAGACAATAGATAACACACACATTAAAATAAACAATCCACCAAACATAACAGACATGGAACACTTCTGGAGCAACATATGGTCAAACCCGGTACAACATAACAGGCATGCACGGTGGATACAAACAGAAACAGACACATACAAGATGATACCACAAATGCCTGAAGTGATAATTTTTCAACATGAAGTCACCCAAGCAATTAATTCTACTCACAATTGGAAAGCCCCTGGAAATGATAAAATAGCAAATTTCTGGTTAAAGAAGTTCACCTCAACACATTCACAACTAACTAAATTATTTAACAGTTACATTGCAGACCCACACACATTCCCTGATACACTTACACATGGAATAACTTATCTGAAACCTAAAGATCAAGCAGACACAGCGAACCCAGCTAAATATCGCCCCATAACATGCCTACCAACAATATACAAAATATTAACTTCAATCATTAAACAGAAATTAATGACACATACAACACAGAACAAAATTATAAATGAAGAACAAAAAGGCTGTTGCAAAGGAGCACGAGGATGTAAAGAGCAACTGATAATAGATGCAGAGGTGACATATCAAGCTAAAACTAAACAAAGGTCGCTACACTACGCATACATTGATTACCAAAAAGCTTTTGATAGTGTACCCCACTCATGGTTACTACAAATATTGGAAATATACAAAGTAGATCCTAAATTGATACAGTTCCTAAACATAGTAATGAAAAATTGGAAAACCACACTTAATATCCAAACAAATTCAAATAATATCACATCACAGCCAATACAGATTAGGCGTGGAATATACCAAGGAGACTCATTAAGTCCTTTCTGGTTCTGCCTTGCTCTGAACCCACTATCCATCATGCTAAATAATACAAATTATGGATACAATATTACTGGAACATACCCACACAAAATCACACATTTGCTATACATGGATGATCTAAAACTACTGGCAGCAACAAATCAACAACTCAACCAATTACTAAAGATAACAGAAGTATTCAGCAATGATATAAGTATGGCTTTTGGAACAGACAAATGTAAGAAAAATAGCATAGTCAAGGGAAAACACACTAAACAAGAAGATTACATATTGGATAACCACAGCGACTGCATAGAAGCGATGGAAAAAACGGATGCCTATAAATATCTAGGATACAGACAAAAAATAGGAATAGATAATACAAATATTAAAGAAGAACTAAAAGAAAAATATAGACAAAGACTAACAAAAATACTGAAAACAGAATTGACAGCAAGAAACAAGACAAAAGCTATAAATACTTATGCTATACCAATATTGACCTACTCATTTGGAGTAGTTAAATGGAGTAACACAGACCTAGAAGCACTCAATACACTTACACGATCACAATGCCACAAATATAGAATACATCACATACATTCAGCAATAGAAAGATTCACATTAAGCAGAAAGGAAGGAGGAAGGGGATTTATCGATATAAAAAACCTACATTATGGACAGGTAGACAATTTAAGAAAATTCTTTATAGAACGAGCAGAAACTAGCAAAATACACAAAGCAATCACTCATATAAATACATCGGCTACACCACTACAATTTCATAACCACCTCTACAACCCTTTAAACCACATAACATCAACAGATACGAAGAAAGTAAATTGGAAAAAGAAAACACTTCATGGCAAGCACCCGTATCATCTAACACAGCCACACATCGATCAAGACGCATCCAACACATGGCTAAGAAAAGGCAATATATACAGTGAGACAGAAGGATTCATGATTGCAATACAGGATCAAACAATAAACACCAGGTATTACAGCAAGCATATTATTAAAGATCCCAATACCACAACAGATAAATGCAGACTTTGTAAACAACAAATAGAAACAGTAGATCACATCACAAGCGGATGTACAATACTAGCAAATACAGAATACCCCAGAAGACATGACAATGTCGCAAAAATAATACATCAACAGCTTGCCTTACAACATAAACTTTTAAAACAACAAGTTCCTACATACAAGTATGCACCACAAAATGTACTGGAGAATGATGAATACAAATTATACTGGAACAGAACCATTATAACAGATAAAACAACACCACATAACAAACCTGACATCATACTCACCAATAAAAAGAAGAAATTAACACAACTAATCGAAATATCCATACCCAATACAACAAATATACAAAAGAAAACAGGAGAAAAAATTGAAAAATACATCCAACTGGCTGAGGAAGTCAAAGACATGTGGCATCAGGATAAAGTTGACATCATACCAATTATACTATCAACTACAGGGGTCATACCACACAATATCCACCAGTACATCAATGCAATACAGCTACATCCAAACATATATATACAACTACAGAAATCCGTAATTATTGATACATGTTCAATTACCCGAAAGTTCCTAAATGCAATATAACACATACCGTACAGTTAATAGGAAGTGACGCTTGATCAAGGTCCGCGTCACTTTCCATTCTCAACCAGACTTAACGTCTGAGAAAGTAAAGAAACAATAATAATAATAATAATACCCCACTCATGGTTACTACAAATATTGGAAATATACAAAGTAGATCCTAAATTGATACAGTTCCTAAACATAGTAATGAAAAACTGGAAAACCACACTTAATATCCAAACAAATTCAGATAATATCACATCACAGCCAATACAGATTAAGCGTGGAATATACCAAGGAGACTCATTAAGTCCTTTCTGGTTCTGCCTTGCTCTGAACCCACTATCCAACATGCTAAATAATACAAATTATGGATACAATATTACTGGAACATACCCACACAAAATCACACATTTGCTATACATGGATGATCTAAAACTACTGGCAGCAACAAATCAACAACTCAACCAATTACTAAAGATAACAGAAGTATTAGGCAATGATATAAGTATGGCGTTTGGAACAGACAAATGTAAGAAAAATAGCATAGTCAAGGGAAAACACACTAAACAAGAAGATTACATATTGGATAACCACAGCGACTGCATAGAAGCGATGGAAAAAACGGATGCCTATATATATCTAGGATACAGACAAAAAATAGGAATAGATAATACAAATATTAAAGAAGAACTAAAAGAAAAATATAGACAAAGACTAACAAAAATACTGAAAACAGAATTGACAGCAAGAAACAAGACCAAAGCTATAAATACTTAAGCCATACCAATATTGACCTACTCATTTGGAGTAGTTAAATGGAGTAACACAGACCTAGAAGCACTCAATACACTTACACGATCACAATGCCATAAATATAGAATACATCACATACATTCAGCAACAGAAAGATTCACATTAAGCAGAAAGGAAGGAGGAAGGGGATTTATCGATATAAAAAACCTACATTATGGACAGGTAGACAATTTAAGAAAATTCTTTATAGAACGAGCAGAAACCAGCAAAATACACAAAGCAATCACTCATATAAATACATCGGCTACACCACTACAATTTCATAACCACCTCTACAACCCGTTAGACCACATAACATCAACAGATACGAAGAAAGTAAATTGGAAAAAGAAAACACTTCATGGCAAGCACCCGTATCATCTAACACAGCCACACATCGATCAAGACGCATCCAACACATGGCTAAGAAAAGGCAATATATACAGTGAGACAGAAGGATTCATGATTGCAATACAGGATCAAACAATAAACACCAGGTATTACAGCAAGCATATTATTAAAGATCCCAATACCACAACAGATAAATGCAGACTTTGTAAACAACAAATAGAAACAGTAGATCACATCACAAGCGGATGTACAATACTAGCAAATACAGAATACCCCAGAAGACATGACAATGTCGCAAAAATAATACATCAACAGCTTGCCTTACAACATAAACTTTTAAAACAACAAGTTCCTACATACAAGTATGCACCACAAAATGTACTTGAGAATGATGAATACAAATTATACTGGAACAGAACCATTATAACAGATAAAACAACGCCACATAACAAACCGGACATCATACTCACCAATAAAAAGAAGAAATTAACACAACTAGTCGAAATATCCATACCCAATACAACAAATATACAAAAGAAAACAGGAGAAAAAATTGAAAAATACATCCAACTGGCTGAGGAAGTCAAAGACATGTGGCATCAGGATAAAGTTGACATCATACCAATTATACTATCAACTACAGGAGTCATACCACACAATATCCACCAGTACATCAATGCAATAGAGCTACATCCAAACGTATATATACAACTACAGAAATCAGTAATTATTGATACATGTTCAATTACCCGAAAGTTCCTAAATGCAATATAACACATACCATACAGTTAAAAGGAAGTGACGCCTGATCAAGGTCCGCGTCACTTTTCATTTTTAACCAGACTTAACGTCTGAGAACGTAAAGAATAATAATGATAATGATAATGTGTATGCTTGTGATCTGTATCCAGTTGTGTTGGTTCCTAGGTTTGTTGCTTGGTAATAACAGAACATGAGGTGTCGATTAACTTCATCTGACCATCTCATCCTCTGTCTTTGTTTTCCTTCTAGGGTGGTTGCAGGAAGCATATCCTGCAAAACACCTCTATTTGGATTTAAATCATTTTCCAGTTGGCTAGCAGTGTCATTACCATTGTGGGCGGGCATAGGGTTCAAGCGCCGTCCCCGACCATGACGGCGCTTGTCCGAGGCTTCTTTAGTTCTGTCCTGAACCAAGTAATCACACTAAAAGGGGGGTTAGCCCTATTAGTGGTCTGTTCTTTTCGTCGCCTTTTACGACTGGCAGAACATACCGGAGGCCTATTCTTTTCCCGGGCCTCCACGGGGTATGTTCAATTACCCAAAAGTTCCTAAATGCAATATAACACATACCATACAGTTAAAAGGAAGTGACGCCTGATCAAGGTCCGCGTCACTTTCCATTTTTAACCAGACTTAACGTCTGAGAAAGTAAAGAATGATAATGATAATAATTAGATAGCGCCATTCGAAAACATCAGATCATACTTTTTTTTAAAATTATCATACATTTGTGTTATTCAGACTTGTACAAGATGATAAATACAACTAGTTTATAAGTAACTGCAGCTGTGAGTGTAGTTATTAGAACTGAACAAATTCGTGTACGCCACTACAAACTTTTTTTAAGATTACTTCACAATTCGATGTTTAGTTAAAATTTAAATATTTCTACCTGTAATACTTTTAATTCATTCAGAATGTTTTAGTGTTTGAAAGATCACAACGTACAAATAACGGCAGAACAATATTCAACATTTAAATGTCACCCAAGCAGCACAATTTTAGAAGATATTTTTCATCCACAAACTGAGCCGCAAGTGTGGAACTGCAGAACAGGTGGAAAGGCGAAGTTCTCCTTCAGCTCCACAACGCGACGAAGGTCTTTATCACGAGACAACCAAAGTATCTCTAAGTGCAAATAGAAGCGAATCATGAGTGTAACCCATCTCCTCGCAATGAACGGAAAATAGCCTACCGATTAATGCTCGTACTTTCACCAAATTTTCAACACTTCCGGTTGTACTATTTTAGAACACAATATCTCCCTGTGTATTGTAATGTGTGAATTTTCCAGAAGGAGGAAGAGCATTTTTCTCATGAATCCCCTTTTAGAAACAGTAAATGCTGCCACCTCATCGGTACATACATCAGTACGCTTCGTCCGTGGCAATTTGTTGTGTACAAAACAGGAACTCACAAGAAATAGTACATCTTCGTCTGTAGCCCTCCCTTACAATACTTTACAAAACAGGAAGTATTTGTTCATATCACTTTCATACCAGATGTGTTCAAAACCAAGAAGCTGGGAAAGATTTTCGATATCAGTACAGTCTTCAACTGACACAGGAAATTTTGTGCTCATAAAGATGTGGTAGCAATTTATTTTTCATATTAGGGACTACTGGGTAAATACAATGTGCCAAAATATCGTGAGAGATTGGTATTGATTTCAGACCCTTGCCAAACCTTTCTCCATGTACAATTTTGCTATTTATGATGGCTGCGGAAGGACATATTTTCTCACCAATAATGGGTAGTTATTTGAACGTTGCAATTATGCAGGATATCTCTAGGGCTTTCTTAGGAACTGATACTTATTTCTTGAGGTATCTCAAACTTCCTTTTATTTGTTGTTCATGGCGCTTAAAAATTCCGTATGTTTACCTACATTGTCTGGACTTGTTTTCTGCAGTTGTCTCTCTAACTTTATAGCCTTCAAGCTATTGTTAGCTTAAATCTCCAAACAAAGAACATTCTGCAGCCGTTCTTCATTGTTCCAAAGGATGGTGGTAAAGCCTGATATCAGATAATAAACTTGATATTTACACGCTCTGGAAGATGCGAAACAGGAATGTACTTTAAGTCCCGTCTTATGCCTTATTAGTACTATATACTCTCTAAGAAGAAGAGACACTCGGTGGACCAGTTCCATGGGATCTCTTGTTACCACTGTGAATCAGCCACTTATCCGTGGGAAGAGCGTAACTTGCATCACTGTATCTAAAATCCAGTTAACTACTTCAACCGAGCATGTAGTAGAATTCGGCTTTTAGCTTTCTCACTAGCTTTGAGCTAACTCTTGAAGTCTGGCTGAAATCGGGTGGACAGTCAAAATTGTTGTCAGTAATAATTTATTCTTGTAAGCAGTGTTGCAAAGAAGTGGCGGCCACATTGTCAAGTGGGTTACTATCATTAGTGGTTGTTAAATATTTGGTAAATAGCTAACTCCAGAGGTGATCGGTTACAGGGACTGTGTAATGAAGTACGACTCGTGACCTTTCTCACAATTCCTGCTGACAGGATCAACTGATCAGTTCTTGTGAAACAAGAAAGGAAATTAACGATAGTTTCAGCTTACTAACTTGGTTCATGGAATGAGAATCAAAGTCTAGTAATATCTATTCAGTGGAAGTCTTCTTCTTAAGTATTATAAAATATAAATATTTCAATGAAAGCCGACTCCCCCTTTATTACACCCTCTGCTTCCCGGAGTGGGGAAGTGGGGGCGAGGGTGCCCCACCTTTGAAAACGACTGATATAGTGAATTATTCCTTGTTTCAAACGGTTTACTGGATTCTCTCTTCGTAGCGCCTTGATTTAAAGGAAAAGATTAAATGATTACTCTATAACGTCCGTTAAAGGCTATCTGAGCAGAGAATAGATTACGGAAAATCTTTCGGACTAAAGAATATACAAAGACGGAATGATTTGTTAACGAATCAGAATTCAGACTGACCACATTAAACGCTCGTCCCATCGGTGAAAGAAAAGACTAGGCTGAAGTTGAATATTAGAGATGTCTTAGGACAAAATACCTTTTTCTTACGTTGTAAATTATTAACTTGAACACGAAGTATTACCTTCTGAATTGACAAGCTTGATTAAACAAAACTGAGTGACCGTGTAATCTAAAATTATATTTGCACTAGTTCCTGTTTCCACCTGCAAATCGCACTTCGTAAATACAAAACAAGAAGGTTCTGTGTAATGTATTAAGTAATAATTTTCTCACGTGACACATGAGATAAGAATTAAATTAGTGTAACTAGGATTGAAGTCAAAATAGTATGCGAGTACTTTACTCATGATAACCGTTACGGCGTAAAGTGAGCGCCGGCACGCCAGTCGGAACGACAGGGAATAGAAGACTATGAGAAGGGACGAGACAATCGTACGCTGACCGACCTCCCTCCAGGACGACAACACGACAGCAGCGCGCCCTAGGTCAAGAGGACAAGAGCGCCGCGCCCATTTGGTGGCACGACATCGACAGCAGCGTCAAAATTAGGCACTTCGTTAGGAATCTCTATGTAGCACACACTTGTGTTTGTCTGTGTGTAACGCCGGAAACGCACATCCTTCTATTTCCATCTATTGTACTATAGATTTTTCCTTATTTTGTTACCCGAAGATATGACATTTCTGTGTCTTTATATATTGTAATTGTTTTACTATTTGTATATATTAATTTATGCATTTATGTCGATTTATAGTTGGTTTGTTTTGTGAATATTATTTGTATTTTTACGCTGGGTCTGGCCTAGGGAAACTATGCTATCGAACCATTACATCGATAGGTCGTTTGGAGAACCAAAGTGTTTAGGATCTTTGGTAGTGTTAACTCTGCCGCGTGGAGCGCGGGCAGAGCAGAAGGGTCTGGCTGGGGTGGTGCAGTGGAGCAGGTGTGTTGTGTGAAGCTCCCGCGAGTTGCTGCGCTTTCGGGGTTTGGCAGCATGTAATTGCGCTCGACTTGCGATGATAGTTTCTGACATGGTGTCGCGGACGGGAAGCATTAGCTGGCGCACATCAAGAGCCCGTTTCGTCTGATGACCGTGTCGAGAAGAAGGCGCGCCAACATCCAGTTTCTGCAACAGCGACGGCCGACAATGAGTGACTGTCGCCACCTCCTCGATCGACGGCTTCAAACCTTCAATCAACCAACAAGGAAGACTAAAAGCACGTAAAGTTTCAGAACTGTATGGCAGACCTCAGCTTTTCAAACTGTTCCATTTGCCTCGCAAAATTACAGCAACTTAGCATGAACCTTTGTTGCTCATTGTCCCAATTGCATTACCAAGCAGGGTCCCTTCCTTTTCCGAAATGAACCCGAGTGTCGTTGAAATTCAGACGCCAGCATCAAAGTACAATCATTACATTTCGCTGCTTTAATTTCAAAGTTCAGTTTAAGTATTCATAGCTGGCTACAATATTTAGATTACACAAGCACAAATTAAGAGTGCGAGTTTTGTTACCGTACTTTAGCTTACCTGTGAATGCAGCTCAGCTTGGTACGTACTAAATTTTACTATTGTTAATTGTTCAGAATCATTTAATTCAAGTTCAAAGTTAAATCTCTTATTTCTAAATTGCGTAGATTCAAGTTGCTTTTGAAATGATTGTTGAGGTAGTCCAAGACTAACTGTATTTTACAGAATTTCGATGTGCTTCAGAAAGAAAGCTCACTATTAACTTCAGTCACTAAATTAACTTTCGATTTTCCGGTTTTGTTAATTCTTTTGCTAAATTAAGTCAGAGTGTAGCGAAATTTATTACTTCTGACAAACTTTCAGTTTTCACAATACACGTGTCCACCTTGAGTTGCCACGCTTCTAGTGCTAATTATATGTGTAATAACCCTTCTTTTTGAGTTACTATAGTAATTGTCCATAGGACTGGCGACCGTAATTTCCCCCAGATCTCAAATATCTAATTACCGCTAGTTAATTGTTAACGGAACGGCCGCACATTTACTTTCTTTATCAACTTTACCCCTTTTCAAAATTAATTTCCACCAGTTTCATTGGCATTTTTCCTTTCATAAAGATGTAACCCTTTCCTCCCTCTTTACCGACAGATTAACTTCGGTGACGATTGCTTTTTTCCAAATTTCCATTAGGTACACGCGGTTTAATTTTTCACTGTCATTAAGGTCGATAAGTGAGGGGTAGGTTACACGTGGCGACATGGTGACAGGACAATCTTCAAATTTGAGGTTGTTCTGGACACGACTTTTGTATTGTGCAAATCTCGTAACAAAGTACTGGTTACGAAATTGTCGATACGTCAGCGAGAATATTAGTGTGAGGAGTCCTATTTAGATTTGAGATTTGGCATTTATATTGAAAAATATTAAAATGAGTGAAGGCAACAATTGCCAAAATTTGGTAGACTTGGATACGGAACAATCGGTCGAACAGTGGGAAACGCGCACCGCGGTACCCATTGTTCAGCAACAAAGAGCAGAAATGGAATGCCAAACTTTAGAAAATGTTTCGGAATGGGAAGTGAAAATCAAATCTGAATCCCTTGATGACGAATACGGGGCGACAATTAAAGAGGAAGCCGCTACGGAAGTAAAACCGGTAGTTTCCTTGAATTTAACTGATTTATTGAATGTTTTGATTAACGAAATCAAGAGTCAATCGGCAGAAATTAAAGCACTGTCTGCCAAGCAAGAAGATCAGGCTGCCAAGCAAGAAGCTCAGGCTGCCAAGCAAGAAGCTCAGGCTGCCAAGCAAGAAGCTCAGTCTGAAAAAATTGAACGAATGCTAGACAATCAGAACAAAGCTATTAATGTTGTTAACAACAATGTTGAGGTTGTTAACACAAAAGTTGATAAAATCAAAGACGATATTGTCGTGATAAATACCGAAATCAGTAATCTTAAACAGGAAATGATAGGCGTTCAGGCGGAAATTGCGAGGATAAATACTCGTTTTTATTCCGAAATTAGCAGAAACGAGAAAAGTGTAGGAGAAGCAGTTGCTCCGATCATCGAGAATAAGGTGACGGAACAAATTCAATTAGTGAAAAAAGAGGATCAAAAGAAGGTGGAAACTTTAAAGGCTTTAGTGTCCGAAGTAGATACCAAAGTGACGAAGCAGGGTAATACCTGCGAAGAAAAAAAAGGGGAAGTAGAAACGCTTGCGACAACCACTTGCCAAGTAATTACGCGAGTGTCGGAATTAGAAAAGAAACTTGACGAAAAACAGAGCTATGTGCCAATCTGTGCACATAGTTCGGAATTGTTGACGAAAGAGGAGCGGTTCGACCCCTTGAAAAAAGTCGGTATACACGCGACGGATTTCATTAAAAATTGTGAAAGAGTTTTACCCAGATCATGGACTTATGACAGAAAAATTAATGCGGTTATTGATGTGCTGGCTGGTGATGCTAAGCGTTGGGGCTTAAACCTCAACATTACGAACGTGACTTTTGACGAGTTTAAAAATTTGTTTCTGGCTGAATACTGGTCAGAGGAAAAACAGCAAAGTGTCTGGCGCGAATTTGTCGTATCGAAGCCTTTCGTTGCGAATTCGCGCGGCTCGATGAAGGAGTTTTGTGTGGCCTGGATCCGCAAGTTGGAATATTTGCGTGATCGCCGCACGGAATCCGAAATAGTCTGGGAACTCTACAAGAAGCTTCCAGATGATACAAAACGCTACATAGGAAGCAATTACAGGACAATCAATGATTTCCTGGAAAGAGTTGAGGACGAGGACAATTGGCGCAATAATCGCGACAGTGGTAGAGGCCGTGGTAACAACAACGGGTACCACAGCAACCACAACAACGATAACTATGGGAATAATGCATACCGCAATCTTGGCGGCAATAACAATAGTGGTTCGGGCCGTAATGACAATCGGTACAATACAAACAACAACAGTAATGACGGAAACCAGTATCATACTAGCGTGATACGGGCTTCGCAGAATAGTAATAACGTCAGAGGGTGTGATCAGCCGCCTCAGCAGCATCCGGGGAGCGTATCTGCTGGGACGAGACAGGGAAACCATTAGCCGCGCCGGTGAGGGGCCGACCGGGCGTGGAGAAATTTTGGAGGTCCAATAACAAGAGAAAACTCAGGTGTCGTCGTTATGAAAATTCCGTATGGAATAATCAACGACGGGAGAGTGTGCCAGTGTTAAGAGAAAGGAGTGCGCCCACAAGTAGTAGATCAGCTGTATACACGGCAGTAGAAAATACATTCACTGTCAGTGAGAACAATTTAAGTAGTGTTCCGGAAATCGATTATAAAGTGGCAGCTGTAACACCCACAGCGGAACTGGAGATTGAGTTTAAGAATGATTCGCAATTGTTGAGAGAAGATCAGATGTCGAATAACACGTCCGTCATCGACCGAGGGGATGCAGAGAGGGATGAGGTCTGGTTAAGGCAGTTCGGTCGCTTATACGGCGACCTAAGAGATTATAGTGGCCTGTACGGGATAAGTGTTTATGGGGAGCGCGGGCAGGATTTGCCGCGTCTCGTCCCGCAGGAAGATAGTATTTGTGAAGTGATAGAAAGTTCTGGCCCTAACCGGCAGACTTTACTAGAAATAGTTGATGTTAATGGGGAGCACGAGCAAGATTCGTCGTGTTTCGTCCCGCAGGAGTTGGATGTTGAAGTAGTAACGGAAAGTTCTGGCCCTAACCGGCAGACTTTATCGAAAGTTATAGTGGTAGAAGTAGCCGACCCATCCGACGCAAACCTCCAGTTTAATCATTGTGAGAGTTTTAAGGAGAAAGATTACGAAAAATTTAGTGATAGCCGGACACGATTGGTAGAAAAGCACATAGATTGCAGCGTGTATGAGGTTAGAGCTGACATTATACGGTCAGACGATAGCAGTGTGGGTTGCGCTGATCTAGAGGAAGTAATTGCAGATACTACTGGGCACATTTCTCCAGGTAGATTGGCAGATGAGATCAATCTGACCAAAGAGGAATCAACGAAGGTGACAATTAGTGAATTGATAGCAAAGCAAAACTCACTAGTTGACGAGTTACAGGAAAAGGTTTCGGTATTGGAGGCGAAGCTACAGACTAAGCCTCAGGACAAACGTGTTGAAATTAAAACTGTATGTGAACAGAGGCTGAAAAAGCCGCCAGATAAGCCGGATTTACGATCAGAGCCGGATGGTATTTTCTGGAATGACCTGGATATAGACGAGCATTTACTGTGGGAAAATAAAGAAACAGTCGAGGACACGTGTAGACAGATAGTAGTTTCTGTTAATATGCACGACCTACAACTAAACGTGTTGATTGACACCGGTGCAGAATTGAGTGCTGTATCTGGAAAAATATTTCAGTTACTGAAATGCAGATCTGCCATCGTAGTTATGCCAGTAACAGGAGTGAAAATTATCGGTGCTACTGGGAAGGCTAGTAAACCGGTCACAAAACAGATTTTTGTCAACTTCGAGATATGTGGGGCTCGATTTGAACAAGAGTTTGTCGTCGTGCCAGACTTAACTACAGAAGTAATTATAGGGTTAGATTGGCTATTAAAGTACCGGGCAGTGATTAATTGCGAAAGCAAAACTTTGACATGTACGTCACAAGATAAAACAATAGTAGTTAGCTTTGACGAGGCAGGAGACGGTGTGCATAGGCAATACCAGCCTATACACATTGTTAACTGGCAGGATGCCATTGACATAGGTAGGAATTTGAACTACTGTAACGTGAGGAAATCCTGTTAGATGACAAAAGTGTATAAAGTGAATTGGAAGAGATAATCAAATTCCCTCCACGGATTGACATTAGTATTGGTGTGAAAAAAGATCGTTTGCGAGAAGTAATGAAGCTAAAATCCGATGCTCGCATACATCGTCATGACGCTAAATCGCGTTTTGCTAAGTTTGCAATCGGAGACTTAGTACTTGTAAAAGCTCATGAGAAATCGAGCGAGATAGACAATGAAATCTCTAAATTTAAGTTTGTTTATAATGGGCCGTATAAAGTCATTGGTAAGCCTCACACAAATGCTTATTGCTTAGAGTATCCAAGCTCTGGAAAACTATTAGATATAAGGAACATTCTAGGCTTGAGATTGTACCAACCTAGGATTGATTAATACCACAGAACGGGTAATTTGCACAGTATGTAAATATAGAGTGTAATATTTAACGATTTTCTAGATTGCCATGCTTTTGCCTGACCAAGAGGACATTAAAGAAATTGTAATTAATAAGTAATTAATTTTGACTAAATGATTTAAGAGAGAGTGATTATTTATCAATTGAAAAATCAAAGCTGCTAGTTTAAGTTTTCAGCTGAGTCACAGTAGATTAAGCAATGTAAATATGATTTTGTAACTAGATGTAAGATTTCATGAATGTGTGTTTCACTAGTCATTGCCTAAGTACTTAGACGCTGTTTTAAGTTTCAGGCTAGTACATGCGTGTGATGGTGGACAGTGTTGAGTTATCCACTGTGATAGTGTTAATGGACTCCTTGAGATTACTCGGGAGTGAGTTTTTCTGAAAGAATTCAGTGAAACGGACGTTCTGGAAATGCCGTTACACAGGCGAGTGAGATCAAGCGTGCCGCACAGGCGGAGGCAACAATACTGGCGAGGCGGAGCCGCTGTCGGCTCTTGTGCCGCTGTCGGCATTCTTTCTACTTGCGGGTACGAAAGACGGAATAGTTTTTCTTCCCTGACGGCTGATGTGAACGAATTCTGCTGTCAATATTTATGGTTTTTTTGATCTGCTGAATATTATTTTCTTGTTTAGCGTCAAGTGGAATCTCATGGCGAGAGTATTAATTATGAGAAGGTTTTATAAAATCTTTATTCTACATAATCAATTATTAATTTGCATATTTTGATATACCTGTTTTTTTATGACCATGCACTCTGGTTAATTTTGTAAATAGTATTCCATTTCTTGATAGTGTTACGAATTTTAATGATTTTGGAATAGCTAAACCATTTTCTATGTTTTCTATGAATTTTAATATGTTGTCAACCTGATTTATTTTGTGCAAGATGACAGAGTGGAATAAGATTAGGAGTGTCTCCACTCAATTATTATGGTCTAAAAATTGATTTATGGTTAATTAGCCTAATGCTAAATTTTCTTGATGTTTTGAGTATATGCATTTCCGCTGTTTTTTTTTTTCCTTTTTGGGACATTTTCTGAGTCTGTTTAGGTTACACGAACATCCTCAGACAATTTGGGGCATGTGTAACGCCGGAAATACACATCCTTTTGTTTCCATCTATTGTACCATAGATTTTTCTTATTTTCTTACCCGAAGATATGACATTTCTGTGTCTTTATATATTGTAATTGTTTTACTATTTGTATATATTTATTTATGCATTTATGTCTATGTATAGTTGGTTTGTTTTTTGAATATTATTTGTATTTTTACGCTGGGTCTGGCCTAGGGAGACTATGCTATCGAACCATTACATCGATAGGTCGTGTGGAGAACCAAAGTGTTTAGGATCTTTGGTAGTGTTAATTCTGCCGCGTGGAGCGCGGGCAGAGCAGAGAGGGAGTCTGGCGGGGGAGTGGAGTGGAGCAGGTGTGTTGTGTGACGCTCCCGCGAGTTGCCGCGCTTTCGGGGTTTGGCAGCATGTAATTGCGCTCGACTGGCTATAATAGTTTCTAGCATGGTGTCGCGGACGGTAAGCATTAACTGGCACACATCAAGGGCCCGTTTCGCCTGGTGACCGTGTCGAGAAGAAGGCGCGCCAGCATCCAGCTTCTGCAACAGCGACGGCCGACATAGAGTGACTGTCGCCACCTCCTCGATCGATAACTTCAAACCTTGAATCAACCAACAAGGAAGACTAAAAGCACGTAAAGTTTCAGAACTGTATGGCGGAACTCAGCTTTTCAAACTGTTCCATTTGCCTCGCAAATTACAGCAACTTAGCATGAACCTTTGTTGCTCATTGTCCCAATTGCATTACCAAGCAGGGTCCCTTCCTTTTCCGAAATGAACCCGAGTGTCGTTGAAATTCAGACGCCAGCATCAAAGTACAATCATTCCATTTCGCTGCTTTAATTTCAAAGTTCAGTTTAAGTATTCATAGCTGGCTACAATATTTAGATTACACAAGCACAAATTAAGAGTGCGAATTTTGTTACCGTATTTTAGCTTACCTGTGAATGCAGCTCAGCTTCGTACGTACTAAATTTTACTATTGTTAATTGTTCAGAATCATTTAATTCAAGTTCAAAGTTAAATCTGCCCGACATTCAAAATAGGTACAACATTTTTCGTTATTCTTGCCAGAACAACATATTTTTGTAATAATAACTCAGTTTCACTTAATACACCGAAGCCGGATACCAGTGTAGGAAAGAATGACAATTTATTTATTTAATTGATCATATGTGCACTCCCACAAAATAAATCCCTACATCCAATTTGGTGAGATCTGTGAAATGAATGAATGTATGGTCGTCTGCTAACCCCAGATAGTGAATGTTCAATATACGATCATCTTTGAGATGGTCCTTTGGTCACCTTTGGTGGAACCAAAGAGATGAAATTTACCTGAGCTTTGAGCGCCTGAAATGTGGCCGACCAATACGGTAGCAAGGTGCTCCCCCACCTCGGCCGAGGTCCCAAGAACCTGAAGTACGGCTATGTTTCAGCACTCTGGCGCTGGATCTTGTGTTGGTAAGACCTGTCTTAGGTGTGCTCCGTAAAGACAAAAGAGTGGAGAAAATGGTATGCATCTGAAATACTTAAGAGTAGTTGGGAACAATTATTTCTCTATTTCAGGAACTTTTGGGGGGAGAATTAAATGACAAGCAGGTCATGTTAAGGGGATTGTAGTAATCTTCGGAAGTGACCAACAGTCACAGTGAAACCACGTGTAGCAATAAGTTGAAATACTTGCGAGTGCTGGTACTAAGTTGGAATACTTGCGAGTGCTAGAACTAAGTTGAAATACTTCCGAGTGCTAAAGTTAAGCTGAATTACTGGCGTGTGTACTGTAAGTTGGAAATATTTAAGAAATGGAGTGTGCAGGACTTGAAATTAGAGACAAGTACTTCCATGTGGTGAGTACTGTCTGAGTCTCAATCTGTGTATGAGACAAAGGATAAAGAGAAGTACTCGTCCATGGTATGTTGAGGACTCGCGTGTATGACAAATATGTTCTTAATATTACTTTGAGTGTTATGTTTCTGTGTGACGCTGGGTTCAAACTAGAATACTCTGAGAGAGAAGCAAGGTGAGCCAGCCGTCTGTCCAGCAACGCCACTCGGCTTGCATTGCACAGGAAGACGTGCATCTATCCTCCAGAGTTCGTAGTGGGAAAGAAAAGTTACGAAGTGGGGCAGTGTCGTCAGAAACTGGGATGAATACTAATTGGAGTGGGAAAGCTGAAAGTGAAGTGATTCTAGCGTTGTGACTATTCTTTGTGATGTGTGTTGCCAGTGTGATGAATTTCATGTAATTTATGTACGTGTGGTTTGCATGGGAGAGTAGCAAGATAGGTTCAGAGGTAGTGGGTTATGCATGTTCCTTTTTGTACCGCTCGGTCTGGAGTAAATTTTCGTGATGATGGGTGTGAGAGTCGAAGTGTGAGATATAGCAAAAGATCCACCATCCTATACAGAAAGTGCATTGTAGCGTTAGATAATTACGTGACCATAAGATAGAGACTCACCAATGTAAAGCTATGCCCACTGGGCGGAGTATCTCATGGGTAATTGTTGTATAAAATGTAATGGTGTGTTTAGGTTACCTTTGAACCATAATAGAATTTATCGGAATAAAAAAGGTAGTGAAAAGAAAAAGATTGGTGGCCTTGTTCTTCAAATAGTTTGTAGTCATGATACCCAGAATTTATAATGTGTGCACCATTCATATTCAGTGCGATGCCCACGTGCTGGTCAATGCCATTGGGTAAGAAAGAAAATGTGGTATTGCCAGCGTAGTGAACAATCAGAGCTGTGTAAATTACTAATAGTCAGATGTGCGTTATCCATTTCCGTTGCGTAATATTCAAATAGGAGAATAATTTGTAGCTTAATTGTGGGTACTAGAGCTCATAATCAGTCATTGATGTTACACGAGAAATAACAACAAATCCACTCGCTTGGCAAACCACTCATCTTGCAGGACTGACTGCTTGATGCCACAGTATGAGCAAGGCATGTGGGTGCCTCTCAATAGAACTTATTAATACGAGTTCTTTGATCGTTTATCAGCAGGATTCTTAGACATAACAATAGTAGTATTATTTCCTATTCAATGATAAATGGTTCAAATGGCTCTGAGCACTGTGGGACTTAACTTCTGAGGTCATCAGTCCCCTAGAACTTAGAACTATTTAAACCTAACTAACCTAAGGACATCACACACATCCATGCCCGAGGCAGGATTCGAACCTGCGACCGTAGCGGTCGCGAGGTTCCAAACTGTAACGTCTAGAACCGCTCGGCCACTCCGGCCGGCTGTATAATGAAATATCACCGTCTGGAGTTAGGCAAGCTAAGAAACCAAAGAAAAATATTACTGAGGCCTTTCACTGCGCCATTCACTTTTTAGTAAACTGCAATTTTCCTGAGTCACCAAGATTCGGTGGGATAGGTAAATTACAAAATCTCCTTTACTACAAATGCCGTATTTTTCTCACCAAATGGTCCGCATCAGTATAAAAAACTTACGGGCTAAATTAATTTTTGCACCCACGGTTAGGCAAAGCCAGCAGGAAACGCCTGAGAACAAAAACTGCGGCGGAACCTGCAAGCCTTTCCTTTGGTTTATTCAACAGATTAGTTATGAGCTGAGCTTCTTCATGTTCTTTCTTAATCAGATATATTGTTTTTCTACGCATGTATAGGAGCAAGCTTTTCAGCACACAAAGTTTTCAACTTACACTACAAGTTCTTATTTTTACTCGTTTAGATTGGTCACGTCACCATTGTAGGTAAAAGCTTTCCTAATTGGTAATTTTTGTATTCATTTAACATTGTACGACAAATTCATGAATTACTTAATTTCTATGACGATACATTTTTTAAAAGAGTTTTAGATAGAAATGAGTTCCTTCATTTTTTATAATTTCAAAGGAAAAATTCGACTACGATGGTAGCGTTGCCGACGGCAAAGGATTGCAGATATGGTTCCGTGGCCACACAGGAACCATCATCCGAAATCAGCACTATCCAGGAGAGGCTGTTTGAATCTGTGGACAGGATACCTCAAGACCACCGAGGATAGAATGCTAGTAGGTCTTGAGGATATCCACTTCTGTTGATAAAATGAAAAGAATTACGTAAAAAGATACATACACTCCATTCAGGACGGACGAAACACTGGTGTGCGCAGAAAGGAAAGTTCAGGTGTGTATACGATTGATATGCCTTTCGAATTGATGCTAATTCTTATTATTTTAGATTGGTAATAATTAGGAACTCTCGTTAGCGCAAGATAGGCCCGTAATTTTACCCCACAGCGATGACTAATATAATTTTAACGCAAATTGGTTATAGGGGAACTGTGGATTATTTTTTAAACTGTCTTTATCAGTTTATGAACAATCCAGAAACACACTCAAGCTCATAAATTAAGGGTAATACATGGTGAAATGACGCTCTGGTGGGCGGTTTGCGGGTTTAAATCACCTCGGGGTATGACCATGCGGTGCATTTGACCTGCGGTCGTCGCATGGTGGCTCTGGCAGCAGCCCTACATACGCACAGATGTGTTGATGCATGTCAGAGTATGGTGCAGTGAGTAACTCTACAGACGTTTTCAGACGTGCTAATGGTGACTGTGTGTTGCAAATAGCTCAAAGAACACTTATTGATGACGTTGTGAGGGGTAGAAGACTTGGGTGGCTGGAGGCTGATCAAACACAGCAGGTCGTAGCACGGGCCCTCCATGTGCCACAAAGTGTGATCACAAGACTCTGGCAACAATTCCAGCAGGAAGGAAACGTGTCCAGGCGCTACAGTACGGGACGTCCACAGTGTACAGCACCACAAGGAGATCGATATCTCACCATCATTGCCCGCAGAGCCGGCCGGGGTGGCCGAGCGTTTCTAGACGCTACAGTGTGGAACCGCGCGACCGCTACGGTCGCAGGTTCGAATCCTGCCTCGGGCATGGATGTGTGTGATGTCCTTAGGTTGGTTAGGTTTAAGTAGTTCTACGTTCTAGGGGACTGATGACATCAGTCCCATAGTGCTCAGAACCATTTGAACCATTTTTTCCCGCAGACGGCCACGGGGTACTGTAGGTAGCCTTGCTCGGGACCTTACCACAGCCACTGGAACTGGTGTCTCCAGACACACAGTCTACAGACGACTGAACAGACATGGTTTATTCGCCCGGAGACCTGCAAGGTGCATTCCAATGACCCTTGGTCACAGGAGAGCCCGTAAAGCCTGGTTTCAAGAACACAATACATGGTCATTGAAACAGTGTTTCCAGGCCATGTTCACGGATGAGTCCAGGTATAGTCTGAACAGTGATTCTCGCCGCCATTTCATCTGGCGTGAACCAGGAACCAGATACCAACCCCTTAATGTCCTTGAAAGGGACCTGTATGAAGGTCATGGTTTGATGATGTGGGGTGGGATTATACCAGTGTAATTGGTACACATACACCCCTGCACGTCTTTGGCAGAGGAACTCTAACAGGTCATCCATATCGGGACGTCATTTTGCACCGGTGTGTCCGCCTTTTCAGGGGTGTAGTGGGTCCCACCATCCTCCTGATGGATGGTAACGCACGGCCCCACCGAGCTAACATCGTGGAGGAGTACCTTAAACAGAAGATATAAGGCGAATGGAGTGGCCTGCCTGTTTTCCAGATCTAAACCCCATCGAGCACGTCTGAGATGCTCTCGGTCGACGTATCGCTGCATGTCTCCAAACCCCTACTACACTTCAGGAATGGGAAGCTTTACCCAAGCAGCTGCTCGACCACCTGATCCAGAGTATGCCAACCCGTTGTGCGGCCTGTGTGCGTGTGCGTGGTGATCATATCCCATACTGATCTCGTGGTACATGCGCAGGAAACAGTGGCGTTCTGTAGCACATGTGTTTCGGGATTGTTTTCTCAACTTATCACCAATACCGTGGACGTACAGATCTGTGTCGTGTGTGTTCCCTATGTTCCTATCCTCCTAACGCCAGTTTTGTATAGTGCCACGTTGTGCTGTACCACTTTCTGCAATTATCCTTAATTTGTGAGCATGAGTGTAGTTTCTTACAGGCAGAGTATTAATTGACTCTGCCTGTCATTCCCCAGGTGGTAAAACCCCTTCCATATGTTCGTTAAACGTTAGGAATGCTGGCGTTTGCACCACGACGCCGATAACAAGCGAGTTTAAATACAAGTACTGTGCAGTTGAAGTCTTGGTTGCGTCACACTCTCACGCCGAACAGTATGTAAGTAGTCTGTGTTGAACTGCGTAACATTCTGGACGCGATTGTGTGTCCACGGTTAGTAAATTTGGGTGCAGTTAGCAGGAAGAAACGAACATCTTTTGTGAACTCACTCACTGTCCGCCACCGCAACATTCCAGTACTGGTAAATAAAACGTATTTTCATTATCAGTTAGCTTTTTCAGTAGTCGACACGGTTTTTACAAATTGTGTGTTGTCACTGTTGCACATTATTTTCGCTTTGATTAACTGTTCTGAATTCTCTCTACGCAGCTAATTAATATGAGCGCCTCAATTAAATTTATTTTTCCCGTTTCTTTTTTTATAGAGTATTTTGTACAGTCTGATCTCACGAGTGTTTTATATACAAACTAATCAGAAATTCACTTAGCACATTTAAATCACATTACAGTCATTTATTTACATTTCCTTTTTTTTTTTTTTTTTTTTTTTTGCAGTGAGAATGTACAATTATTCACGAAGCAATTTTTTGTGTTCAACGATACCAAGACGAGAGTACATAAAAACATTCTTTGTATCCTCGTTAGCCATACGTACGTCAAGGCAGTGCCATTCGTTAATTCTCTGAGGTTTAATTCAATAGCTTTCAGTTACACGAAATGACATGTTATAAGCACCAATTCGTGAACATTCTATTCTCAACCAATAGAGACGCATCACTGACTTTATCGCGAAATAACTGGGGAAAATCTATTTATTCGAGACCCACACATGTAACTTTGCAGTATTCCTTGACTGAGTATTTATATATTAAACATAACTAGGAAACATTAATTGTCATAATTTTAGCTGGCTATAACCTGCTCAATTTACGAATTCGTAATCATTCCTCCCTACCTTTTTTTTTTTTTACCACTACGATATTAAGTGATGAACATGAACCATTATCATTCAGTTGCTGTATTATTCACATAACTACTTACGAATATTTATTTTTATACTCATATGCACAAATAAAAAAAGACAATATCATGTGCTTCACTGTTTGGTGTTCGCTTCCTCAACCTTTTACATCATTTACATTAATACTTCCCTTCCCATATAATTTTCAAATAACAATTTCTCCATTTTATTTTGACTGTTGAGCTCCGTGGCCGTGGATAATGATATTTTACTATAAAAATACAGCTACCAGCCACTTTTTTAAATGCGTTTTATTTATGCCAATATGCATTTCGGGTTTGCACACATCTTCACCTAGCAAATTACATGTATTTCAGTTTCTACAGTGGTACAATATCGACAGCAGTTTTGATGCTGCAGCTGTCCTGTGCAAAAGCAACTATTCCAATCATTTACTTCAATTTCGTGAGTTTAAAGTTACGCACTATCAGTTGTTCATTTTACTTACATTCTCCTCTCCTAGTTTTTTCTACGCTTTCTTCTTTTTTGTAACCGCACGAACACTTTTTGTCACGTATTTTACACAGGCGCACTGCGTTTACCGCCATGTTGTCGACCGACAGTTTTGTTCAGATACAAGCAGTTTATCTATGGACAGAGTTATATTTTACGTACGTTTTGAGGTTCTAGCTAAGCTACTGTTTACAAAACATTGACTTGAGTGATAGAAGTATCAAAGTACGCTGTGTACTAAGTTTTCTTTTGTTTCTTGGGCAGTATTGAAGATACTAAACTAACACAACACATTTATACAAACGAGTAATTCATACATTTACAATACAACAAAGACATAATTAAAATTTTTATGTTTTATATTATTAGATGCATTTGTTGGGTTTATATTAGATAATGTTATTTCTTGGTTGTGCTTAGTAAGTGGTTTGATTTTTATGTTGTATATTATTACATGCATTTGTTGGGTTAATATTAGATTATGTTATTTCTTGATGGTGCTTAGTAAGTGGTTTGATAAGTAGAGTGTGGAAGTTTTTCAGAAATGTTCACTTTGGTAACTCTGTTTGGTCGTTAAGTATGTCAGAAGGGGATGCATGTTTATATGAATAAATTTCGATTTCTTCTAGGAGGTTCGTTCTTTTTCCTTTGTTGGCTAGATGGAGAACGTGTAGGTTATGGGATATGTCTGTTACTTGATGTTCTTCTTCTGCTACGAGTTGGGCAAATGTGGATTTATATAAGTTTTTTAAACAAAGAGCATCCGTGTGTTCTCGAAAACGTATGTTGAAGTTTCTCCCTGTTTGGCCTACGTATGTTTTTGGGTATGAGTTGCAGTTAAGTTTGTATATTATTAATTTATTGTACGGTTTGGTATTATTTTTAATGTTATGGATACTTTGTCCTTTATTTTGTTATTTTTATAGCGGCTGATTCTGATTTCTATTCCTTGTAACAGGTTTGCTATTTCATATGACTGCTTTCCTACAAATGGCAAGCTTACATATTTTTCTTTTGGCTTTGTTGTGGTATTCTTTAGAGCTGTTTTGTTACTGTATTTGGTTATGTGAGGATTTATCTTAGAGTTTAGTTCATCTATTAATTTTGTATTGTAACCATTTTTGTAGGCAATTGCTTTGATGTTTGCAGTTAAGTTTGTATATTATTGATTTATTGTACGGTTTGGTATTATTTTTAATGTTATGCATACTTTGTCCTTTATTTTGTTATTTTTATAGCGGCTGATTCTGATTTCTGTTCCTTGTAACAGGTTTGCTATTTCATACGACTGCTTTCCTACAAATGGCAAGCTTACATATTTTTCTTTTGGCTTTGTTGTGGTATTCTTTAGAGCTGTTTTGTTACTGTATTTGGTTATGTGAGGATTTATCTTAGAGTTTAGTTCATCTATTAATTTTGTATTGTAACCATTATTGTAAGCAATTGCTTTGATGGTGTTTAGTTCTTCTATTTGGTCAGCTGGTTCTAGTAGTATTTTGTGCATTCTGTTTAGCATTGCTCTGTATGAAGCCTGTGGTGACTTGGCAACACAGCCAAGCCACTATGAGATACCCGAAAGGCACGCGTTTAAGTTCACGCAGGCTGGCGTGAGGTCTGGAACAGTTGAAGGAGTTGAGTCTAGTAAAAAAAGTACGTAGCTCACGGTACATGCATTACAAGATAAATAGCAAATGATAATGGCGCCTTGCTAGGTAGTAGCAAATGACGTAGCTGAAGGCTATGCTAACTATCGTCTCAGCAAATGAGAGCGTAATTTGTCAGTGAACCATCGCTAGCAAAGTCGGCTGTACAACTGGGGCGAGTGCTAGGAAGTCTCTCTAGACCTGCCGTGTGGCGGCGCTCGGTCTGCAATCACTGTTAGTGGCGACACGCGGGTCCGACGTATACTAACGGATCGCGGCCGATTTAAAGGCTACCACCTAGCAAGTGTGGTGTCTGGCGGTGACACCACAAAGCCATCTTATGTTTATCCAGGTGGCAGGACGATTTATTAAATGTGTTATCTGTGTATGTTGGTTTCCTGTATACTTGGAATTTGTGTTTTTGTTGGAGCTACTTATGCAGAGACCCAGAAAATTTAAACCACCTTGTGTTTTGTGTTCTACATTGATGATGTTCTGATGCATTTTATTCATTTCTTTTGCAACGTTATCAATTTCTTCTATTGATGATATAATAACCTTATTTAATGGCACAGGAGAAGAAATTGATAACCATTTGCCATTTGTAGGGAAACTGTCATATAAAATAGGTAACCTGTTCCGAGGAACAGATATCAGAATCAGCCACTATACAAATAACAAAATAATGGACAACGTATCCATAGCATTAAAGGTAATACCAATCCGTTCAATCAATCGGGAATATACAAACAACTGCAACTCATGTCCAAAAGCATATATAGGCCAAACAGGGAGAAACTTCAACATACGTTTTCGAGAACACATGGATGCTCTCCGTTTAAAAAACTTAAATAAATCCACATTTGCGCAACATGTAGCAGAAGAAGAACATCAAATAACAGACAATTCCCATAACCTACGAGTTCTCCACCTAGCCAACAAACAAAAAGAATGAACCTCCTAGAAGAAATCTAAATTTATTCACATAAACATGCATCCCCTTCTGACATATGTAACGACCAAACGGAGTTACCGAAGTGAATATTTCTGAAAAACATCCATACTCTACTAATCAAACCACTTACTAAGCACAACCAAGAAATAACATAATCTAATATAAACCCAACAAACGCATCTAATAATATACAACATAAAAATCTTAATTCTATCTTTGTTATATTGTAAATGTATGAATTACTGCCTTGTATAAATGTGTTATGTTAGTTTAGTATCTTCAATACTGCCTAAGAAACAAAAAAAAAACTTAGTACACAGCGTACTTAGGATACTTCTATCGCCCAAGTCAATATTTAGTAAACAGTAGCTTAGCTAGAACCTCAAAACGTTCGTAAAGTATTACTCTGTCCATAGATAAACTGCTTGTATGTGAACAAAACTGTCGGTCGACAACATGGCGGATAAGGCAGTGCGCCTGTGTAAAATACGTGACAAAAAGTGTTCGTGCGGTTAGAAAAAAGAAGAAAAGCCAAGAAAAAACTAGGAGAAGAGAATGTAAGTAAAACGAACAACTGATAGTGCGTAACTTTAAATTCGCGAAATTGTAGTAAATGATTGGAATCGTTGCTTTTGCACAGGCCAGCTGCAGCATCCAAACTGTTGTCGTTATTGTACCCCTGTAGAAACTGAAGATACATGTAATTTGCCAGCTGAAGATGGGTTCAAACCCGAAATGCTTATTGGCATAAATAAAACGCATTAAAAAAGTGGCTGGTCGCTGTATTTTTATAGTGAAATATAATTTTCAAATAATGCCACCTATTGGAATACTCCAATACATTAGAGAAAATGCTACTTTTTGATGAATAACAATAACTACCTAAAAAGTGCTTACTACATAATCTTTACAACCTTCTATGTTAAGTGAATCATTCAGTGAAGTTATTTTACTACATCATTACAAAATTCAAATTTTAATTAATATATTTTCTTTTGTATGAATTGGTGGTATCTGTTCTTTCGGTAAGAACACACACTACCCACGATCCGGTGCTGCCAACTGTGATCCTCCTTTACTTCAAATGTTTGTTCTTTTCTCGTTCCTGTTCCTCTTTGATAGTTTCGCTTTATGCAGGAGGTACATTAAATGCATTCGCAGTTGCGAATATGGACAAGCATCAGCTGTAAACAGATTACGACAATGAAAATTTGTGTCGAGCCGGGACCCGAACCCGGATGTCCCGCTTATTGCGAGCGGTCGCCTTACCATTTGGCTGTGGCCAGACCCAAACTTCCATATGTCGTCAACCATGCGACTACGACCTGTATTCGTACATCCATTATGTTTATTCCCACACAAGTCAGACACTGTACTTGCAAGCCGCTCGTCCTGTATCAGCAGATAAATACGATACTGCAGTGCCTGTGTTATTCTGATTACCAAGCAAAATTCCTTTGAACATGCATGCATGTCGAAAGGAACTTTCCACCATAATCAGAATAACACAAGCACTGCAATGTCTTATACACTCAGCATCGTCAGTTACCTGCTATATTAGCAGGTCCTTTTCCTCTCCATTTTCTGAGATCCATTGCTTCCTTCTTAAGGCTGCTGTATGTTGTACTGTCCATTATGTCATCCAGTATCTGGAATCTCTTCCTTCCTCGCTTCCTTTTCCCTTCTACATAGCCTTCTAAAACTGTTTTTATCAGTCCGTCATTCTTTCTTAATATATGCCCAATCCAATTTCTTTTTCTTCTCTTTATTACATTTAGTAACTGTCTTTTCTCTCGCACTCTTATCAGTACCTCTTTATTTTTTGCTCTGTCCATCCAACATATTCTTTCCACCTTCCGCCATGTCCAGATCTCAAAAGCCTCCAGCTTTTCTCTGTCTTTTTTCCTCATAGTCCATGTTTCAGCGCCATATGGAAGAACACTGCATACAAGACATTTTATGAGTCTCTTTCTGAGTTCTCAGTCCAGACCACTGCAGAAGAATCTCCTTGTCTTATAAAGCGCCTCTTTTGCCATCGCTATCCTTGTTTTAATTTCTGTGGTGAACTTCCAGTCGGTGTCTGTCCTGCTTCCAAGATACTTAAAATTTTGCACCTGTTCTATTTCCTTATTTCTTCCTAGTGCCAATACATTTGTTTTATTTGTATTAATTTTCATTCCATATTTTTTCTGTTAGTTGCAATGGTGTCCACCAAATCCTGTAATTCTTTTTCCCCTGTGGCTAGAAGGACCATGTCATCAGCAAATCTCAAACACCCTACTCTTCTTCCTCCAATTTCTACTCCTTTGTCATCTAATGAGGATTGGTCAATCATATTTTCCAAGTAGAGGTTGAAAAACGTAGGTGATAAACAAAATCCTTGTCTCACTCCTTTTCCTAGTCTGATCCAGTTTGTACTTTCTCCTCTCACTTTAACTGAAACTTTTTGATTAAGATATAATGAGTTTATAAGTCTTCTGGTTTTCCAGTCCACACTCATTTCCCTCATTATAGCCGCCAGCTTGTCCCAAACCACATTGTCAAATGCCTTTTCTAGATCGATAAAGAACATATACAGGGTGTTAAAAAAAGGTACGGCCAAACTTTCAGGAAACATTCCTCACACACAAAGAAAGAAAATATGTTATGTGGACATGTGTCCGGAAACGCTTGCTTTCCATGTTAGAGCTCATTTTATTACTTCTATTCAAATCACATTAATAATGGAATGGAAACACACAGCAACAGAACGTACCAGCGTGACTTCAAACACTTTGTTACAGGAAATGTTCAAAATGTCCTCCGTTAGCGAGGATACATGCATCCACCCTCCGTCGTATGGAATCCCTGATGCGCTGATGCATCCCTGGAGAATGGCGTATTGTATCACAGCCGTCCACAATACGAGCACGAAGAGTCTCTACATTTGGTACCGGGGTTGCGTAGACAAGAGCTTTCAAATGCCCCCATAAATTAAAGTCAAGAGGGTTGAGGCCGGGAGAGCGTGGAGGCCATGGAATTGCTCCGCCTCTACCAATCCATCGGTCACCGAATCTGTTGTTGAGATGCGTACGAACACTTCGACTGAAATGTGCAGGGGCTCCATCGTGCATGAACCACATGTTGTGTCGTACTTGTAAAGGCACATGTTCTAGCTGCACAGGTAGAGTATCCCGTATGAAATCATGATAACGTGCTCCATTGAGCGTAGGTGGAAGAACATACTGACGAAACTACATGAGCTCCAACATGGAAATTAAGCGTTTCCGGACACATGTCCACATAACATATTTTCTTTATTTGTGTGTTAGGAATGTTTCCTGAAAGTTTGGCCGTACCTTTTTGTAACACCCCGTATAGGTCTGTTGCTGTTTCAATAAACGTTTCTCCCAAGATTCGTAGGAGCCCTATTGCGTCTCTGGTGCCCGTATTCCGTCTAAAGCCAAACTGCTCCCCGCCAAGATTCCCCTCCATTACTTTTTCAAGTCTTTTATTAATTTTTCTTAACATCACATTGGTTGCATGTGAAATGAGGCCGATTGTCCTGTGCTCGCTGCATATCTTGGTTCCTTGTTTTTTCGGTAATGGAATCATTACTGTTGTCAGAAAGTCCTCAGGCCATTCACCACTGTCATATATTTTATTACATAACCTCAATATTTCTCTTATTCCATATTGGATCAAGCATTTTAGTATTCTCCCGGTATTGTATCTGCACCTACCGCTTTGCCATTTTTCATTGTAGCTATGGCAGACTTCACCTCTTCCATTATGATGGTCGGTCCTTTCTCTTCATCATTTACACTGGGTTGTGTGATTCAAGTTCCAGAGTTTCTGGTTTGCTATTTGTGTCATATAGCTCTTTTATATATTCTTCCCATCTCTGGAGGACATCGTCACGATCTTTGTACACTACCTCTTCGTCTTTACTTAAAATTTCCATAGTAGCACTTCCTGTTCTGTTTTGTTCCCATCTCATAGTCTTTACTCTGTTGTATAGTAAGTCGTATCTTCCCTTCCTGTCCAGTTCTTCAGTTTCATCACATTCCTCTTTTAGCCATTTTTTTCCTAGCCTGCTCTGTTTCTCTTCTCAGTTCATTATTTAACCTTCGGTATATCTTTCTTGCATCTTCAGTGTTCTTGTTTTATAACTTTCTTCTCTCCTCCATCTTGGAAATCATTTCTTGTGTGACCCATGGATTTTTCGACCTTTTCCCTTTTACATATCCTACATTTTGCTGTCCTGCTTTAATGATTCCTTCTTTCAGCATATTCCAGTACTTGTTGGCATTATCAGGTGCTTCTTTGTCTCTTAATGTGTTTAAAAAGTCCCGAGACAGCATTTCTGTAATTTGTTCTTTGTTGGATCTTATCTTCTCTAAATCCCACCATGGTCGCCTTCTTCAGTTTTTGCATTCCTATTTCTATTTCTACCATAAGTAAGTTGTGGTCACTATTAATATCTGCACCTGGTAATGTGTGCACCTTCTTGATTCCATTCCTGTATCTTTCTTCTACCAGTATAAAATCGATTTGGTTTCTGTATTTATCCCCTGGTGATTTCCAAGTGTAGAGCCTCCTCTTGTGGTTCTTGAACCATGTGTTTGCCGCTATCAGCTGCCTTTCCCTGCAGAAGTCAATTAACCATTCACCTCTGTCATTTCTCTTTCCAAGACCATGACTGCCTACTATGTTTCCCTCTTTCCCTTCTCCCACAATGGCGTTCCAGTCTCCCATTACTATTTTGCAACATTTTTTATTTTCGTCCATTATTCTTTCTATTACATTGTAAGTTTCCTCTACAATTTGGTCATCATGTTCTGAAGTTGGCATATACACCTGGACAATCTGTAAATCTTTTTGTGCTCCTTTCAGCCTTACACCAATAGCCCGGTCATTTGCATAGTCTACATATTCCTCACATTTAGCCAATTCTTTTGTCATAATCATTCCTACTCCATTAATTCCTTTTACTTCTCCTCCTGAGTACTAGAATACATATTCATCTGACTGCAACTCTCCATGTCCATTCCATCTTACCTCAGCAACTCCTACGAGGTCTATATGAGTCTTCTCCATCTCTCTTTTAAGGTTTTCTAGTTTTCCTGCTTGTAGCAGAGTTCTGACATTCCAGGTACCAATTCTCGTTTTGATTTTTTTGCCTCCTTCCTAGTTGTCCCCCCCCCCCCTCCTCGGAGATCCGAATGGGGGACTATTTTACCTCCGGACACTGATTTAACTTGAGAGGAAGCCATTTTTTGTGCATAAAATGAAGACTGCATTATGCAGGGAAGATAATCAGCGGTGGTATGCAGTAGGGGATAATTTTGTTAGCAGTGACTACAAAAATCCGATTCGTTGCCATGTTTTCCTTATACTGCTTCCTTCATACACAGTCATTTAGAGCCAACACAGTTAGTATGCTCTTACCTGTTTAATTTATAAGTAATACTAATTACAAGTACATTCAAATCTTTCATCTTCTTGTATGGGGCGTCACGTCAATATTAAAGGGAAATTACCATGTGATTCATCCAATGAACGTAGTTTATAGTTTATTATTTTTGTATCGCGAGTGGGAAGATCACTTTTCTTCGCATCGTATTAGAGGATCATTTATTTTATCACGACGAGATAGTAATCTGTGACCTCCTTTCACTTACATTTATTATTTTTATATAATAATGAAAGTTTTTTTAAATATACCTGCTCGAATACACAGTATGAACTTCTTGCTTGTTGGATATGCCAGAAGTTAACTTTTCCATGCTACTTGTTGAATCCAAACTGCCACCACTCCATTTCATGACCCTCATCAGGAAGCTTAATGGGGCCAGATTTAGTCTGATGGACTAACATTAACCGGTCATGCCTCCTCTGTGATACCAACAATAATCACTGTGGAATTTTAATTTCCCGACTGCGGTTCAACATTAGGATCCGATTATGAATTTGGTTGCTGGTAAGTGTTGTCCACATTAAAATGTGACTGATTTCGTTACTTAGGGTGCCACTGATTACCAAATGATCATGATATATATTAAAATGTGGTTTTATTATGATTGCTCCAAGGACAGGCTCTATTATTTTGTTATTTGGGATGATATCTTAGATTCTACTCCTTTTGTTATAGTTCAGGAAGTTACCATTTGAGGTGCCACCACCTGACATCCGAGGATCTGTCGGCAGAGCAACAAAACCAGCGCTAGTTGTCGTCACTGTTAACTCTTACATACTCGATTATTAAATCCATAGACCCTACAATGGATACATAATATTGCTAATTAGGTGCAGGGACGTGTACCAGATTTTTTCTGATACCGACAAGTAGTTTGCCTTTAAGGATGCATGATACATCTTTGTGGGGTTCGTCCCACAATCGAATTCAATTTGAATATATCTCAAAGTATTTTCCTAGGCTTCTTTGTTTTATATTATGCAGCTCGGAATTAAAAAGTTCATTACACAATCTCTCCTTTATACACTCGGACCAATTCTACAAAAAAAGAAAAAAACCCTCAAACGGTTCATATGTTTGACAATATTCTGCAATTTCAATTGCCAAAAGGACGGTCTTGCATGTGCAAATACTGTGATAAATAGTATTTTTTGTTGAGCAGACCCTGTTTCTAGTAACACACCTTTGACATATTTAATAAGACTGACTGGGTGTACATTTTTCTTTTCTGCAATAAACACGTGGAATGTCTGTGTCTTAAGAAACTCTCATCGAGAAAGCAGGAGAAGTAGTGGAGTCTGCACCCATAGTCCTAGACATAACATTTTGTAGTATCCGATTATTACTATACCCTTCATATACTTCTAGGAGACTCTTGACTTGGACAGACATTATTAGTCCTAATTATAGGGGCTCTCCCATTTCTTACTCGTTTCTTAACATTCCATTCCTTTTCGATATTATCGGTCTGAGGACTTAGGTGAGATTGTACAGTTACTGAAGAAACTCTTGTGCCAAAGTCTTCTAGATTTGTTCTGCCCATACTGAAGTTCTTTGTTCTGTATATACTTCGGTAATGGTTTGATTTCCTCTCTTTTTTTATTCTGACTCAAACCTTTCTCTGATCTCATCAGCTTTCTCCCTTAAGAAATTATCTACCCTATTTTCGTGTAAGTAGAAAGGTCCTCTACTTGTGTTACTACCTGCTTAAGTTTTTATTTTAAAGTGTTTTAGCCTAATTCTAAAGTGCCAAAGTCCTCTGATAATTGTTTTTTTGCGATTCAGACATATTCTTAATAATTTTTTGTGGCCCAGAAATTTCGTCTATCATACTTTCTAGATCTCCTCATATCAGACCGGTCATATGATTAGAAAATTCAGTTTTCAGCTGCTCAATTTGATTTTTAACCTGATTACTGATTCAGGAAACCTGACTGGCCACATCATCTTGCTTGCTAGCCAAATCATCACGCTTTAAAATTAAATTTTCCTTGAGACATGTAAATCTCAAATTTATCTACGACAACGTTGGAAGCTGAAGAAGTGATTAAAATCTGTGCTGCGGCCAGGACTCGAGCCCGGATCTTTTTACTTACTAGGCAGATATGCTGACCATTACACCACCACAGCAGTATGGTCAACATAGCTGCACGAACTACTCTAGTCAAATACCCACCCAACGCAAACTCTAATTCATATCTCCCCGGGTTCGATTCCCGGCAGCGGCACAAATTTTAATTCACTTCTTCAGCTTCCAACGTTAACTTGCTTTTTGTTCATGGTAATGAAATCCTTAGCCAAACTATTTATCTGGTTTGATCTTTCTTGTTGTACATTCCTCAAACTGTCTTGTTTCAGGTTCATAGTATCCATCATAGGTTCTAGTATTTGCACCATTCGTATAATAGGAGCAGGTGTCATAGCAGTAGACTGACAAATAGTTTCGATCACAACCGATGACCCTTACCTAACTTGCTGGAGTGATAAGATTATTTCCATTCTCTTGCTAATCTGCGTCCTGGTACTCGATCAGACACATTTTCTGTATGTAAAGAATCCATCTTAGTAAGCTGATATCTAGTTTTTAACATGTTAATGTACGATGATGAATGCTTGATGCTACATCTGATCGTATTGTGATTACCGTTTAAACAAATCACAGATGGTGTTCTTGTTATTTATGATATAGATTTCTTTGAAAACAAGAGCAGATTGCTCTTACAAACTGTGCACGCTCATGAATCAGTGCATACCGTCTTGTGATCTGCCAATGAAATTAGAATAATTGCGAAACAGTTTTAATCTTGGTAAATAATAATTTCTCTACAGAAGGTGGGATTCAAGTAAACATATCTTACTACTTCTGAATTCCACACTACCATTCGCTACAGAATGAATGTAACAATCCTGTAACTTGTGCTCTGTTGGAGCCAACAAGGTAATTTTCATGGTTTTATTAATTCTGTAATTTTAGCAGTGCCTCCTGTTGAATTTAATTACATTATTTATTTGTTTCTTGATTTGTTTTATAAATTTTCTTCATTTGTTTATACATATGTTACGTTCCCATTTGTGAACTATGGTTACACCAAACAGAAATAAACTGTCATGTAATATACAATTGTGAATAAACTTATACACACAGTACAGTGAACTATTCTACAATTACAGTGCTGTTCTCTGTCACCAGGGTAAGGCCCGTTTATGGGATCTGAGCATGGAAAAAATCAAGAAAAATCTATCTGAGTAAATGATGTCCATGGTCGGGCAGCTTGATTAACGAATCATGTTTTCAGACCACATAAAACGCACGTTACATCGGTGAGAGAGTAGACAACGGTGCAGTTGTTCATTACAAAATAACCTTGTCTCAACTTGTAAATTAATAACTTGAACCCTAAGTATTACCTTCTCGATTAATAATCTTGATTCTAGTTTTGGTTACAAAAACCCACGCTTGTTGCATGAGATGATCCATTAATATACAGGGAGTCCCAGCTATCTTGTCCACCCAAAATATCTCTGGAACAATAACAGCTATTGGAAAACGACTTTCACCGGTATCAATGTAGGGCTGGGGCCCATGAATGTACATATTTGGAAACATTCTAAAACGAAAACATATGTGCTTTTTAACACAAATATATGTTTTTTTTAAATGGACCTCCTATATTTTTTCTTCAGCAATCCATAGCATGACAAAGCACATACACAATGGCGTTGATTGCATCGCAATATTCCCATTACATCCCGAGATATTGAGACGCGAAGTTGATGCTTGAAACACCCGACATGCGCTGCTAGCGCACGTCCTGAGGCTCAGGCGTGAACCCCATGCCGCCCGTGATCGCGATGTGATTGACATGCGTAATCACACTTCAATACTTATCAAGAGGTCCGAAACAAATAATACGGTCTGCCGCTATCCTGCATTAACGTCGTACATTCCAGCAGGTATTTATCCCATAGGCTAGGGGTGATGCGGTTCTGTAACACATGTGTGTACCGCAACGTTAGTCACAAAGTTGTTCAACGTTTAAACTATACTATACTGTAGATATAGCGCAAGTGACAGTTAATCATTCGCTCGTAATAGTAAAATTCATGTTGATGGTTTTAGTGAAACGAGCAAGTGGACTAAAAGTTTTACCGTTGTTTAGGTAAAAATGTTTTGGTTTGGGAAGTTCAGGTAGGACATGGAAGATGAATGTAAACATGTTTAACCAATTAGTTTTATTATCACATAATTATCAATGTTATGTTTATCTATTGCGTTAAATGACAAATAGTTGCAAACAAATGTTTCTTATCATCACTGGGTAAAATGGTCCTTTGTAGAAACTTCCACTGTGATACCAGCACTACATACTAAACATAGCGTTCGCATCTCATGCTCAAAGTGATGCCCATTGGCTTGCATACATAGGGTCACTCTGCGGATGAAGGATGCCCTACTTCGTGCTACTGTTTCCTCTTTGATGGCTGTACAAGCATCAATAATGCGTTGCTTCATGTCCTCTGGTGTTGTTGGTTCATGTTGGTAAACAGCATCCTTCACCGCTCCCCAAAGAATATAATCCAGCGGTGTAAGGTCCGTAGATCGGGCAGGCCACCTAACTGGGCCACCTCGTCCAATCCACCTACCAGGGAACTTACGGTTCACAAGTCGTCGTGCTCGTAAGGCGTTATGTGCAGGGCATCCGTCATGCTGATACCACATGACCATTCTCCGGTTCAGAGGTACGGTGTCCAAGAGAACAGGAAGATTGTGTCGTATAAATCTGGAGTATTGTCTGCCAGTTTCGATGCCATTTATAAAGAAAGGTCCGATAATGGTATCTCCAATAATCCCACACCAAACATTAACTTTCCACGGACGTTGATGCTCTACCTGACGGAGCCATTTTGGATTGTCTGCGGACCAATAATGCATATTCCTCATATTGACAATTCCTTTGTTGGAGAATGATGCCTCGTCAGTAAAGAGAAAATCTGCAAAAAAATTTGGATTAGTCAGAAGTTTTTGCTGAGCCCGCCGACAAAATGTTACCCTAATGCGGAAGTCATTTCCATGAAGATCCTGGTGTAAATGAATATGGTAAGGATGAAATTTATGACGTTTAAGAATACGCTGTGCACTTGATTTCGACACACCAACTTCCCGTTCAATTTGACGTGTGCTGATTTGAGGATTCACAGCTATGGTAGCGAGCACAGCAACTTCAACACGTTCATCTGTGCGTGTTCTAGGACGATGTCGAGGTCTTGGATTTAAGCTTCCCGTTTCACGTAGACGAGAAGTGAGACGACCAAACATCCGGCACGAAGGCGATGGCTTGTCAGGTAATGGTCTTCTGTACAGTCGTTCTGCCTGAACAGCATTTCGTCCACCTACAACAGGGTACAGTACAGGTATGTAGAGTAGGGTAGAAAACAGACATATTAACTTAATAATCATAATGTTCGCTAACAGTACGATCAACAAACAAGCAATCTCATAACTTATATCCCGTCAAAGTACATTCTCCACAGATCAGCAGCATTTCTACCATATCTTCATGTGTGTACATTATACTGTACAGTATAAGTTCCACAACACAACGTTTATTCATAATGTGTACTACTTCCGTGCCGTCACTAGATTACTCTGATGCACGACTACACTGGCAAGCGGTGTACTGCACGCCAAAGCAACAACAAATGGGATGCTCGGAGGGTGGTGGAGTACAGGAGTCTGCATGGGTCGCGAATCATAAACAAGGCGAAGTGGTAACTGTGGCAGTAGTGGGAACTACGTTGCACACTTGACTAGGTAGAGCCAGGCCCTGCGCGACAGGCACAATGAGTCATATAACGCATTAGATAAACTTTATTTTGGATGTGCAGGATAAATAAGACAACTTGACGGGTGTACACCGATCGGTACTGGTTCATATTGTGTACGCAGATACGTAAAACGTGCAAGAGGGAAACCATTATGTGCTTATGAGAGCTGATGGCAGCAGACCGTAATATTCGTTTCGGACCTCTTGATAAGTATGGAGGTGTGATTACACATGTGAATCACATCGCGATCACGGGCAGCATGGGGTTCACACCTGAGCCTCAGGACGTGCGCTAGCAGCCCATGTCGGGTGTTTCAAGCGTCAATTTCGCGTCTGAATATCTCGGGATGTAATGGGAATATTGCGATGCAATCAACGCCATTGTGTATGTGCTTTGTCGTGCTATGGATTGCTAAAGAAAAGATATAGGAGGTCCATCTAAAAAACATAAGTTTGTGTTAAAAAACACAAATGCTTTCGTTTTAGAATGTTTCCAAATATGTGCATTCATAGGCCCCAGCCCTACATTGATACCGGTGAAAGTCGTTTTCCAATAGCTGTTATTGTTCCAGAGATATTTTGGGTGGACAAGATAGTTGGGACATCCCGTATACTATTGTGATTTTAATGAAAGAAAACAGTACAGTACAATACTTACCCTTTTGTCGTAAGTTACTATTTAATAAATTCGTGTGAATTCCTAAGGGACCAAACTGCTGAGGTCATCGGTCTCTGAACTTACGCACTACTTAAACTAACTTATGCTAAGAAGAAAACACACACGCATGTCCGAGGGAGGAGTCGAAACTCCGGCGGGAGGATCCCGGTAATCCGTGACATGGCGCCTCAAAACGTGCGGCCAGTTTGATCTTGTCAATGAAATTAGAAATACACCAATAACAGATGAAATTTTTTATTTTGAATATCGTCAACCTATACATGAACATACCTATTGACAAAACTGTGCAGGTAATTCAGTGTAGTTTAATGGAACAAAACACACTTTCTAAGAGTGAAATACATTAATGTACTCGGCTACTTACCATAATTTTGACATTTAACTACTTTCAATTTAATGGATACACTTGTTCCCAAATTGAAGGTCTAAGTATGGAAAGCTCAATATCTGTATCGATCGCTGATGTACTTTTTAAATGTCTAGAAAACAGATTCTTTTATGAGAATCCGTCATGGGCAGAAAATTGTATACTACTTTAGGAACGTGGAGAATAAGCAGATTTTAATAAAAGTTAACGATGATGTCATCAACACTGTAGTATCCATTTTCAATAACTTGCATCAAACGAATAAATCTGCATGTGAGATTGAGATAAATAGATTTATTATTTTCCTAGATCTATGAGTTCGTAATGAAAATGGCAAGCTCACATATGGTATCTTTCGCAAATAAACTTGTTCCGACAGTGTGGAGGATTTTATGTCAGACCACCCATATCATAATAAGAAGGCATTTTTCGATTTTGCTATCAATCGAGTGTTCAAAATTCTGGTGTCAAAAAACGAACATGAGGACGAAATGGCAATAATAAGACACATGGCAAAAGTCAATAACTATCCACATGACTTTCTAGGTCATATATATTACAACATAGCTAATAAATACAAACATAAGATGGCCCCTGACAATAATATGGTTTCTGAAGGAAACGCTAAGTTTATAAGTTTCCATTCCTATGGAAAAATGAGTACTAAGATTGCAACTATCTGTAGAAAGTGCAATGTGACTGTATCTTTTGGAACCACAAATAGCCTAGGATGTATTTTTCAACATAATGTAGACACGAAGTATCTGTTTCATGCTTCTGGAGTTTATAAAATTGTTTGCCTAGACAAGTGAGCTTATCACGCTGGCCAAGCGGGAAGGAATCTGTAAACTAGGTTTGGCGAACACGTCGCACTGGAAAGAAAAGATGCCGCGGAGTAATCGAGTATGGCTGCTCATCTACTTCCAACAAAACATACGTTGCCGACCTTGACATCTTCTGTGAGGTTGCTGCATGAATGTGAGAAAGACAGCTCCATCGACCTCCTAGAAGAGCTAGCGATCTTTTTCATGAAAGAAATGATCAGGTCATTATTGAAACTGCCCAATTTTGGAAATAATTTAAAAACTGCTTGCTAGGAAAATGTGAAGGGTACGAACCAGGGGAGGATAGAAATTAAGTTCTGGCTTTTTGCCAATAAGTATCAGTCATTAATGTAATACTGTACGAGTACGATGTTTATAATATTTTACTGACAAAACTTTAACCTTATTACATTGGTTTAGATGAACGTATATTTTAACTACAGCAATTTAATTTATTGTTTTATTGCACTTATAATTAAAAATTTGTTTTGATACAGAGATCAGGACACTCTACATCCGTTAGGTAGTGGCAAATCACACCAACTATCTATCATGCTGAAATTTGGGGTCATATATGAACTTTTCAGTAAGTAAGTGGAACCACGAACCCCGTCGCGACGTTTCATGAACAGAAAAATTATACAAAAGAAAAAATACTTACATCAAGTAGTCGCAGCATGCATCATGTGCGTCCTAGTGTTTTGTAAATATTTCAAAATATCTTTATGAATCTGACATTACCTATGTGTTTGTGAAGAATAACAAAACAATTGATTAACAAGGAGTGGATCTGGTTTTTTTTTTTTTTTTTACTTCTTCTAATGTTAAGTGTTAAATTTGGCAGTAAGTCAGACAGAAACGTCAATAAATTTACTTGCAATTTATTTTGTGTTATTCCTATGCAATCTTTAACTTTTATTAGAGAATATAACTGCTTTACTATGAATTTTACGTATCATGTTCTTCATATATGGGGCGCCATGCAGCCACACGATGAGTTCTCCGCAATACCTGCCTTCATTACACTGAATGAACTGTGACAGGAACCCTAACAACAGGGGATTGACGTGCGCCGGTCGGTGTGGCCATGCGGTTCTAGGCGCGCAGTCCGGAACCGTGCGACCGCTACGGTCGCAGGTTCGAATCCTGCCTCGGGCATGGATGTGTGTGATGTCCTTAGGTTAGTTAGGTTTAAGTAGTTCTAAGTTCTAGGGGACTGATGACCACAGATGTTAAGTCCCATAGTGCTCAAAGCCATTTGAACCATTTGTTTCATTGACGTACTAGGGCACTACTGTCTATCCACAACTTGATTGTCGCTGCCTACCTCCGTGCCCGTCCCATGTCGATGTTTTTGTTCTCACTCCAAGCTGCAGACTTCCTTCCTCAGAACTTTGCTGCCCCAGTTCCCCATGGCCTGATGTCGGTTCCGCAACATGGCACACACTGCCTGGTCAGGGTGGGGGGTGGGGGGGGGGGGGAGCGAGCATGCCACGAAATATGAGGTTCATTGCACACTAATTTGCAATTTCTAGTACTTACTAATTAATTCCTAAAGCTTCTTACTAGTTTTATATAACTTGTTGAAGTAGCTTCTTGCTTTACTACCTAGAGACAAAACAGAAATCAGAACGAAGATTCAGAGTTGGAAAGCACAGGGAAAACCTACAGGCTCTTTCTCTCTTAAGAGTCGTCAAGTGCATTTTCTCTGTTGTTTCACCAAATATTCACACTCTCTTTGTTGCAATGTGTAGCTAAAGTCAACTGAAACAAACAGTGCTCATTACGTCTTTCATGCTATGGGCAGCGTTGACAGAAAGCGTCCGTTTGTTTCTCGTTACAAGAAATATGATTTTTAAAAACCGGAATTTTACGTGCCCATTCCATATACAGGTTCCGGAATAGTCTAGCGCGATGTTTGTTGCATCACTATGTATTAACAGGGACAGTAAAACTCGATGAATAGCCACTACTCATGCAGCGATAACACAGCCCTGGCCCACGCTGACTGCTACCGCCGTGAAAAAGTGCTGCTCAGTCGCTGGTTGTGTACTGGCTATTCTTTGTCCTGTTAAAACATATTAATTGAAACGAATATCGGTGTAGACTAATTTGGTAGCAATTTATCTAATGGACAAGTAAAATGCCGACTTTTTTATGTGCTGACTCCATGTGCACATTGCAAAAACGAATTTGCAAATATCTGACGAAACACGAGAGCATCTACATCTCCGTGGCTACTCTGCTAATCACACTTAACTACCTGGCAGACTATTCATAGAATCACCTTCACAATAATTCTCTATTATTCCACTCTCGAACAGCGCTCCTAAAAAAACCTATAACTTTCCGTGTGATCTCTGATTTCCCTTAATTTATTATAATGATCGTTTCTCCCTACGTACGTCGGCGTCAACAAGATATTTTCGCATTCGTAGGAGAAAGCTGGTGCCTACAATAATATGAGAAGATCCCGCCGCAACGAGAAACGCCATTGTTTTAATAACGTCCACCCCTCACTAATGCTGTGTCACGTCCATGACTCTCTCTCCCCTATCTCTCGATGGTAAAAAAAGTGCTGCTCTTCTTTGAACTTTCTCGATGTACTCCGTTAACCCTATCTGGTAAGGACGACTCACCGTTCAGCAGTACTTCTAATGACTGCAGCGTAGGCAATTTATTTAGTAGACCTGTTGCATTTTCAAGTATTCTTCCAATAAAACGCAGGCTTTGATTCGCCTTTCCACACAACATTTTCTATGTGTTCTTTACAATTTAAGTTGTTCGTAATTGTAATTCCTAGTTTTTAGTTGAATTTACGGCCTTATCGTGTAACCACATTATAACGGATTTTTTTCAGCATTTATATGGATGACCTCACACTTCTCATTATTTATAATCAGCTGCCAATTTTCGCACCATACACATACCTTTTCTAAATTGTTTTGCAATTTGTTTAAATTTTCTGATGTCTTTACTAGACGAGAAACCACAACGTCATCTGCGAACAGCCTAAAACGCCAGCTCAGATTGTCTCCTAAATAAGGAACAGCAGAGTGACTATACTTTAGGAACGCCAGAACTCACTACTGAGTTAGTGCGCCTGGAGACTTTAGGAGAGACGCCTGGAGTGTATTGTTCCTGTTGTGGTCTTCAGTCCTGAGACTGGTTTGATGCAGCTCTCCATGCTACTCTATCCAGTGCAAGCTTCTTCATCTCCCAGTACCTACTGCAACCTACATCCTTCTGAATCTGCTTAGTGTATTCATCTCTTGGTCTCCCTCTACGATTTTTACCCTCCACGCTGCCCTCCAATGCTAAATTTCTGATCCCTTGATGCCTCAAAACATGTCCGACCAACCGATCCCTTCTTCTAGTCAAGTTGTGCCACAAACTTCTCTTCTCCCCAATCCTATTCAATACCTCCTCATTAGTTACCTGATCAATCCACCTTATCTTCTGCATTCTTCTGTACCACTACATTTCGAAAGCTTCTATTCTCTTCTTGTCCACACCAGTTATTGTCCATGTTTCACTTCCATACATGGCTACACTCCATACAAATACTTTCAGAAACGACTTTCTGACACTTAAATCTATACTCGATGTTAACAAATTTTTCTTCTTCAGAAACGATTTCCTTGCCATTGCCAGTCTACATTTTATATCCTCTCTACTTCGACCATCATCAGTTATTTTACTCCCTAAATAGAAAAACTCCTTTACTACTTTAAGTGTCTCATTTCCTAATCTAATTCCCTCAGCATCACCCGATTTAATTTGACTACATTCCATTATCCTCGTTTTGCTTTTGTTGATGTTCATCTTATATCCTCCTTTCAAGACACTGTCCATTCCGTTCAACTCCTCTTCCAAGTCTTTTGCTGTCTCTGACAGAATTACAATGTCATCGGCGAACCTCAAAGTTTTTACTTCTTCTCCATGAATTTTAATACCTACTCCGAATTTTTCTTTTGTTTCCTTTACTGCTTGCTCAATATACAGATTGAATAATATCGGGGAGAGGCTACAACCCTGTCTCACTCCTTTCCCAACCACTGCTTCCATTTCATGCCCCTCGACTCTTACAACTGCCATCTTGTTTCTGTACAAATTGTAAATAGCCTTTCGTTCCCTGTATTTTACCCCTGCCACCTTCAGAATTTGAAAGAGAGTATTCCAGTTAACAATGTCAAAACCTTTCCCTAAGTCTACAAATGCTAGAAACGTAGCTTTGCCTTTTCTTAATCTTTCTTCTAAGATAAGTCGTAAGGTTAGTATTGCCTCACGTGTTCCAACATTTCTACGGAATCCAAACTGATCTTCCCCGAGGTCCGCTTCTACCAGTTTTTCCATTCGTCTGTAAAGAATTCGCGTTAGTATTTTGGAGCTGTGACTTATTAAACTGATAGTTCGGTAATTTTCACATCTGTCTACACCTGCTTTCTTTGGGATTGGAATTATTATATTATTCTTGAAGTCTGAGGGTATTTCGCCGGTCTCATACATCTTGCTCACCAGATGGTAGAGTTTTGTCATGACTGGCTCTCCCAAGGCCATCAGTAGTTCTAATGGAATGTTGTCTACTCCCGGGGCCTTGTTTCGACTCAGGTCTTTCAGTGCTCTGTCAAACTCTTCACGCAATATCTTATCTCCCATTTCGTCTTCATCTACATCCTCTTCCATTTCCATAATATTGTCCTCAAGTACTTCGCCCTTGTATAAAACCTCTATATACTCCTTCCACCTTTTTGCCTTCCCTTCTTTGCTTAGAACTGGGTTTCCATCCGAGCTCTTGATATTCATGCAAGTGGTTCTCTTCTCTCCAAAGGTCTCTTTAATTTTCCTGTAGGCAGTATCTATCTTACCCCTAGTGAGACAAGCCTCTACATCCTTACATTTGTCCTCTAGCCATCCCTGCTTAGCCATTTTGCACTTCCTGTCGATTTCATTTTTGAGACGTTTGTATTCCTTTTTGCCTGCTTCATTTACTGCATTTTTATATTTTCTCCTTTCATTAATTAAATTCAATATTTCTTCTGTTACCCAAGGATTTCTATTAGCCCTCGTCTTTTTACCCACTTGATGGTCTGCTGCCTTCACTACTTCATCCCTCAGAGCTATCCATTCTTCTTCTACTGTATTTCTTTCCCCCATTCCTGTCAATTGTTCCCTAATGCTCTCCCTGAAACTCTCTACAACCTCTCGTTCTTTCAGTTTATCCAGGTCCCATCTTCTTAAATTCCCACATTTTTGCAGTTTCTCCAGTTTCAATCTGGAGTGTGTAATTGTGGGTATTGAAATCAGCTGAAAATAAATCCTGTTGCAATCAAAGGGCACACTTTAAATGCCTTTGGAAGACAGCAGAAACAGTGGAAGATAATCATTTCATAGTATACGTGGGGACAACAATTAGTTTAAGCTCAACTGAAACTCGCTGTGCAAAGTTTCGAAACATACAGCAGGTAACACGTACCCTTTTCTAGTTCAGCTTACAATGTGTCTTCAAGTTTAAGTTTATTTAATGTGAGTAATTTCTCTTTATTTTGTCCATAATGGATGCTGTTGATTGTCCTTTAACGAGTGGCGTAAAGGAAAATAATCGAAGGCGCTGTATTCAAAAAAGTTGACTCATTTCATGCATGTCTCCAGGTGATTATATTAATTTTTCTTTACAAAGGCAACGGTGGAGTTCAATACATTCAGATCGTAAGTGCAAATTTGACTCAAAAGTATATGACGCACCGTACTGTTATATTTACACATTAGTTCTATTTAAGATATTATAAACTCTGGAAGAAACCGAACTCACAGCATTTCCTCTATGGATTTTCATGATGCAAACATTCACGAAATTATTTACTCTGCCCTGTTCAAAATTGTCGTGTACATTTTATGTCAAAATTATTGAATAGGAACCGGATGTAGCTGCACAAAGTAACTACACATTTTACTTTCACTACGTATTAGAGTCGCCTTAAGTGCATGCCTTAACATATGTACCTTACGAATTACTATTGTGACAGTAGTAGATATCCAGAACACAAATTACGTTTGATCAACATTGAAATTTCAGACTTATTTTATACCAGGTAAATGGAATGTCTCACCTTCTTCGTTAATAGTCCTGTTTAGAAACGAAAATTCTTAAGCTGTGTGACGCAGTTTCAACGTACACTGTGACAACTGAACAACCAAATATGTTTAATTTAATGATATCTTTGTTTTTCTACAAGGTATTAGTAGCTGACAATAGTCACACGAACTGTACGGACGGAAATCACGTTTTTTCATCTACTTAATAACCAGTCAGCATGTATAGAGAGACATGATGCGGCGTTATTTACTGGATGTATTTACCTCGGTGTATTACCTTCACTCCATTTATGCCTTAAAATGCAGAATTAATTTCTTTTATACAGAACTCGATTGAAAACACCTATTTCATTCTGATGCTTTCCTTTATTTTTTTCGGCACCGAAATTAATTTTCTCGTTACTCATCCAAGCCATAAGCACATTATTTTATTGCCGCTGGATTCAGTGTGAGTCAAGGAAGTAGTTTCATAGTAAAATGTATTAATTTACGTATCGGAATTATGAATGAAGTTTGTTTCAATGTTGTTTCCCAAAGATATCTTTTATATAATGCTGCAGTCATGGACTGTGTGGCTGGTCCAGACGGAGGTTCGAGTCCTCCCTCGGGCATAGGTGTGTGTGTTTTTTCTTACAGTAATTTAGGTTAATTACTGTGTAAGCTTAGGGACTGATGACCTTAGCAGTTTATTCCCATAAGATTTCACACACATTTGAACATTTTTTTTTAATATAATGCTGTTTTAAAATCTTCCTGTGAGAAATAAATATTTATTGTTACGTCTCTTCTGTTCCTTTACCTCCGTCATTTACTGCTTCTTGTTTTTTAAATACATTTGTTAGATGTTTTTCTTGATGCAATAATTTACCAACAGTCGTATGTATTGTAGAAATTTATTTTATGAAATTCTTATGTGCTACCAGTTTCGTCATTACATTGATGCCATCTTCAGATCCCACACGTCATAGTCGTAAAAACGCTATATACGGAAGGAGCCATGTAACTGGATCCGTGAATTAAATCGTTATGCAACAGCTATCGGTGGCCAGGCGATTTGTTAGATGTACTTAACGAACTTAGATGTTCCACTTCAGGACAATATTGTGCTACAAATTTAAAAAATCTGTGCAAAATAGTGACAGCGTGTCATTTAGGAAAGAACATCACCAAACAGAAAAATATGAAAATCGCACATCATGTCCGTAAGAATATTTACTCCGTTACTTATTATAACAAAGTAATCCCATACGCTATGTGCTATATTGCTAAGTTGACCTGTAATTCCTTACAGAGAGTTTTATTATCAAAAGAATAAAATAATAAATTCTATTATCATCCAGCACTTATTATCAAACAGAGTATGTTTTACCCGATTCAGGTGTGCGCTCTATAAACGTAACCCCTTTGCGTACCTGGTTAAATTCCGCTGCTCATCGAAATGTTCTGTAACTAATAGAGAGTAATCGTTTGTTTTCGTTCCGTAACACTGTCATTACACATGCTTGATTGTTGTGTAGCAAAGGCATAACGCTCTGCCTCTTTCCATAAACGTGTGTTTCTTCACACCTCTGACAAAATTTATGTTCTGGACAAATTGAGATGTGTTGTCTCCTTCGTGCTGCTTCTGTTACGATCGTTGAGTTTGCTACGTGTGTTCCAGATGGCACGTTGACAGTTCAGCTTCCCTGGTCGCGTACACTCGTACAGTCGGGTATGCACTACTGCCACGCGACGTTTCCTCTTAAATTTTTTTCCTGTTGAATACTACATAATAAAAGCGTCTTACTTCACAAGTACACTTAAAAAGCCGCATTGCCCTCGAACAAAAAAGCAACAATTATTCCCACGTCAAAGTACAATTTGTTGGTGATGAGTCCTGCATTGTTGAAGTATGTCCACACAGTGGACTGGTTACGTAACCTGTGCTAAATATGTTGTTATTCGTGGTTCTTTAGTCAGTAACAGAATAAATAGGCAACTGTTATATAAAGGAGAAACAATAATTTACGGCGAAAGACTTCGAAACGAACGTACTTCCGCACATTAACAAATACAACGTATGTTTCAAAATCTTTGCATCAGATACCTATATGTATACACCACGTCATGGGGATCATCTTCTGCTAGAAACAAAATGTTCGCTGAAGCTTTCCCTCCAAGATAACGTCTTTTTATTTAATTCACCATTTCTGGGCCGACTAGATATCACCGACCTAGCACGGTCTACTAGCCAGGTGTGCTGCGTCTGCATACTAATTACTCCAGTAAACTGATTGAGTGATTCTCAATAACAAAACCTTAAAATTTTAAAAAGATATTTCAGAAATTGATCAGAAACTCAACGTATTCCATTTCATACGGAGCAGAACAATGGATTATAGGCAACACAGATTGCATACACACACTGCAGAAGGCCCATGTCTTCTCACTGTCAGGGCTTAACCAGTCATAAAAGATCCCTACCATCGCCACGAAGTGCCAGCAGAAATTATGTCTACGGCAAAATTTTTTCCTCATGACAATATCACCTCCATACGTTTGATGCAAAGTCTTTGAAACACCCTGTATACAATTAAGAGATGATGTGCATGACAGCTGATGACTAAATTTAATTAACAATATGTTTTCATAATTTGAAGCTATCATTTATTTTATTGCTCCACATATTATTTTTGATGTAGGTAAGGCGAATACAAATGGATTATTGGAGGACAGGGATGGAGTTTTAGAAAAGTAGTAGAAGACTATACGGACAGACTGAAAAAGGACCATCCACTACCCGGTGTTAGTCCCCCCAAGGCAGATTTTGCTCAGGGGTGGAAACGTCCCATCTGCTATGCGCATACTGTTTCTCCCATTTTCTGTTTTAGGGTTTCTCATGTAAACTGCAGTCTTTCTGTTGTACAACCAGATGATAAACAGAAAGAACTGATAATCTGAATAATGGAAACAATTGAATTACAAATTCTAGCTCTGTTTAAAAAATGGCAAATTGTTTACAATCCAACATCACACTTAAAAATTCGCGTTGAAAAAGTTACGGAGCTAACGTGACGTTTCTCACTTTTAATTCGTTATTAATTACCTTTTTTATAGCCTGTTAAGCGTATAAATGATAACATGCAGATTTTCAGTGACTCAGTAATATCTAATTAACGATTGTATGTGTACACTCGTATCCAAAATGAGAGCAACAAATGGAAATTTTGCAAGGTTACGTATGTTTTGCCACAAAACAGTAAAGACAGGTCATAGTAAAGTGCAAAGAATGTAAAGGACACAGAATGTAATCAACTGCAACATGCATAACGGTAGACAAAAATGTTATTCCTTCCTTTCTAACTTAACTAATTCTCACACACATTCTGACATCTGGTTAATGTTGCTCAGTATGACGTGTGACCCCCTCTGGCACCAATGCAGGCCTCACAACGACGGGACACGCTGTGAATGGTGTCATCAGTCTCATGTTGAGGAATAACGCCCATTCTTCCTGCAGAGCTGCTCACAAGTCTTAGAGGTTGGTTGGTGGATTCTTATGTGACGAAACGCGTCTTCCTGGTGCTCTACGGGATTCTAATCGGGCCACCCCTGCGAGCAGGCCACCCCTGCGTGCAGTATCTTCCGTTTCCTAAAAAACATCTACCACCCGTGCTCTATGAGGTCGAGGATTATCGTCCATCACCACGAAGTCTGGGCCCACATCACCTCGCAACAATCGCACTTGAGATCCGACGATCTCCTCACGATACCTGACAGCAGTTAAATCTTGCTGATTCACCAGTACAGTTTCGTGATGAGGTGTTCGAGTTCAGCATAACCCCTGCCCTCACCATTAGGGATGCTCCTCGATATCGGTCTCCTTCCACAATGTGTGGCTCACGAAATCGCGTTCCACGTGCCCTCGTGGTGCGAATCCGTTGATGATCACTCTTCAGACTAGATCGGGACTCATCTGTGAAAAGGAAATTGACCCACCGGTCGACCGTCCAGGTGACATGCTGACGGCTCCACTCCAGACGTTCCGTTCTGTGAAGACACGCCAGAGATAAACAGACAGCAATTCTCCGACAATAAAGGCCACTTCGCTGAAGGCATCTGTTCTCCGTTTGCCGTGTTACAACACGTCCAGGGGATGCTGTGAAGTCAGCCCCTGTTGCAGCGCAGTAGTAAGGCGGTACCGTCGTGTCCTAACAGCCAAATAACAGACCACTCTTTGTGATGTCACACGTCGTCGGCTCTGTCTTGACCGCCGGGATGCAGCATCGGTATCTGTAATCTCATCCGAGAAACAACAGAACGATTCACATTAATCTTGGGTATTAATAACCGCTTCAGCTGTATTTTGGACCTTTATTACTGTATCACTACAGGTTTGTGGCGTTAAAGCCATCTTCATATGATTAAAACATCAGAGTGGAAAAGTTCGAAATCTTTTTCGCAACATTCCGTCAAACACAAAACACTGCTAAGAGACGGTATGTCATGGATTAAAACTGCCAAATTGTCTTGCGGTTACCCCACCTACAAGGATGTATGCAGATTAACTTGAAGCCATCTGATCCCATCAGTTTGCTACTCCCCTGCTTCCATTCTTCCCATGGCCCTCCACAGCACAGAGTCTATAGGCGTCTTTTCTGTGCCATACTGAACTGTCTGTGACTGTGTACACATGTACTGTGGATGCAGGACTACCCTGCAAACACTACCCCGCTTGATAGGTGCCCTGACGTCATTGCTGACGTGGTTGTCCGTTGATCGGGATGTCATCATCCGTGGAAAACACAATGTAAAACTTTGAACATAGCTGCTAAGGTTCAGTGACCGTATCACAAATATTAAGTCAAAATTGATCTCGTTTAGACGCTACTATGAGCGTCGTCTTCAGAATTCAACTATCTGTTCTAAAACATATTAGGTATATAATACATTAATAAAATTAAAATTTGTACTGACTGGAAAGAGATGCAGTACTTACAAATGACATTTAAAAAAAATTGAAGCCGGAAAGGCGACGTCATGAATAGTTGTAAATAAGATGGCGAGCCACTAAGGGTTGCTCGTACTGGAGTGAACAAGGCTTGCCTTAATTCTGGACACTAGTGTTTATCCTTATTTTTATCTCAGTAACTTCCTTTTTAATTGTTATTACAACAGTTGCATGTCATCACGCTGTACTTGGGATTAGCTTAGGGCCTTCTCAGAGCTGAGCAGTAAAGGTACAAGGCACACAATCTTGACAATGGACAGTGCGGGCATAGGATGCTGGTCCGACTGCTCCAGAGTAACGAGTTTACATCAGGTAGTACTGAACATCCCGCCGAGGCCCTGTTTCTTTCAATGCTGGTCTTTTTAGCTCCAAGCCTAAGCTTGGAAATACTGTAGCATTCAGAGAGCACGATTAATTTTGGTGAAGACATTGGACATCAGTGCCGACTGGTGTTTACCCACACATATTCTACTAAAACTTAGTTATAAATTCGTAAAATTTCTACTCGATTAGAATCTCTTTCTTTTTGTAAGAAGGATTCGTTCATGGTGCTCAGGCTTGCGGTGAGAAAGGGCTACTGAAAAGACAGAAATGTTGTGGAGGTATGAGGTTTATAATATCCACCAGGAGACGTACACTTTACTGAGTACTCTGACGCAACTATAGTCTGGACCCTCTGTTTTCAGACTCACCAGGTCCTACAGTCATCTAATGTATGCGATTGCAGGAAAACGTCTGCCTCGGTGTGCTGTCATGGAATAATTCTTCTTGGTACTATGCAGTGGTACTATGACCTTCTGCTTAGCATTCAGACAAGTAGACAGATTCCTGTTTAGCCTCCTGCTTTGTCGGATTAAAATCCATCATTAGCTGTTGGATTTGACGGACTTCTGTTTCAGATCTCGGAGGTTACAGGATTTAGCATTTTTCGATCCAAGTAGGAGAGATTCACTTTAAGTGCGGGATCGATATGAGCGTCACTGAGGGTTACGTATTTATTTAATTTACTCCTTTTGACTTAATTCACAATGGCAGAATATTTCTTGACATTTTCGATTGGTTGTTTGAAAGTTAGAAGTTTTGCACTGTTATGGATGTATACTATCGTCCTCATTAACGTAAATTTGAACGGGGATTTTCAGTATTTATTTCAGCTGAGGGCAGAATTTGTCGCAATTTCGGCACCAGCCACCAGGCGTGTCTGTACAACCAGACATGTCATTCAGCACATGATATGTGCATAACACAAAAGCAGACACAACCACAACGATGTAGCACACGTCCCCGGTACAGTGAGCACAGCTCAGCTCTCTAAGTTTAGGGAAAAGCGATGTCAACTCACTGCTCAGTTCTGGTCACAGTTTAGTTTATTTTTGGGATTTACATACCAGTTTTCATTTTATAGTGCACGTTTATTGTTGCCTAGGAACGGGATATTTTTCTCTTGGCTAGGAATGGCATATATTTTTGTGAATGAGCAGTTGGAAAACTGTTAGCTCACTCCATTCCCTTCCCCTTGCTTTGAAAAACATTCGTCACCCAATTAATTAAGTTAATTTTTGTTAATAATTCTTCCTTATGTTCGCCATTTATTTCACTGTGCCCCTTGCTTTTGTTTTGTTCAAAATAAATTAAATTCTTTGAACATAATACCTGTTTTTCTGGTACGAGGGGCATTCAGTAAGTAACGCAACACATTTTTTTATCTCGGCCAATTGCCCTTGAAAAATTGCGGACTTTGTTCTGCGGCATCGTGGAATATTCTCTCTTCAGCCGCTTGAGTTTCATGACGTTCCAATAGGTGGCAGCGCAATCTCAGCCTTCAAAATGGCGTCTGTAACGGAGATGCGTTACAAGGAGAGAGCTGTCATTGAGTCTCATTTGGTTGAGAAGTAGAGCATCGTAGACATTCATAGGCGCATGGCAAATAGACGTGCCCCTGGCAGTGAACAAAAGCACGCTGAGTCGTTTGGCGAGGTGTCCGTCCACAAGGCAACAAGGTTGTGCAATCGTGTCCGGTCACCCTCGTGCTGGCTGGCCGCACACAGCTTCAATGCAGGAACGAGCGAACACACTGACACGAGGTGACAGATTACAATCGAACACCTCGTTGCTCAATTGGGTGGCTCTGCTGGTAGTACTGACTCACTCGTCCACCAGTTGGGGTACTCAAAGCTATGTTAGCTTGGTTCGTCACCGCCTGGAACAAGGCCATAAAGAACAACAAAGGACCATCTTTGCTGAATTGGTTGCACGTTGCTATCGTGACAGTTTTACGTCGAGCATCGTAGCAGGCGATGAAATTCGGGCTCATCACTTCGAACCGAAAATGAAACGGCAATCGACTGAGTGGCGCCACACCATCTCTCGTCCGAATTCAAAATTCAAAGTGGCACCATAAACAGGTAAAATCATGGCGACGTATTCTGGGGCTCTGAGGTTGCCATTCTATTTGATATGGTCCTGATTGTGCAACGATCATCTCTGAAGAGTATTGTGCTACTCCCAAGAGAGTGAAGAAAGGACTTCAGAGAGTTAATCGCCACAAAAATGCAAACAAACTTCTCCACGACAATACAAGGGCTCGCACAAGTCTGCACACGAGTGAAACACCTGTAAAGTGAAATGAGAAGATAGCTAGATCAACTGAGGCTCCTCCATTGGCAAAAGAACATGCTAATGGGGGGGGGGGGGGGTGCAAGGACGTAGCGAAATGGCCTAGTGTTCCAGGGGTTCGAACCCTACCCCCCTCTCCCACCACTGAAATGAAATTATAGACGATCTAGATTCGACAAAAAGGTGTCAAGCACTATCTATTGTCAGAACGGCCAACGATACATTGAAACTATCTATACATCCCAAGTTGTATCATCAGTCTACTGACTGGTTTGATGCGGCCCGCCATGAATTCCTCTCCTGTGCTAACCTCTTCATCTCAGAGTAGCACTTGCAACCTACGTCCTCAATTATTTGCTTGACGTATTCCAATCTCTGTCTTCCTCTACAGTTTTTGCCCTCTACAGCTCCCTCTAGTACCATGGAAGTCATTCCCTCATGTCTTAGCAGATGTCCTATCATCCTGTCCCTTCTCCTTATCAGTGTTTTCCACATATTGCTTTCCTCTCCGATTCTGCGTAGAACCTTCTCATTCCTTACCTTATCAGTCCACCTAATTTTCAACATTCGTCTATAGCACCACATTTCAAATGCTTCGATTCTCTTCTGTTCTGGTTTTCCCACAGTCCATGTTTCACTACCATACAATGCTGTACTCCAGACGTACATCCTCAGAAATTTCTTCCTCAAATTAAGACCGGTATTTGATGTTAGTAGACTTCTCTTGGCCAGAAATGCCTTTTTTCCCATAGCGAGTCTGCTTTTGATGTCCACCTTGCTCCGTCCGTCATTGGTTATTTTACTGCCTAGGAAGCAGAATTCCTTAACTTGACTTCGTGACCATCAATCCTGATGTTAAGTTTCTCGCTGTTCTCATTTCTACTACTTCTCATTACCTTCGTCTTTCTCCGATTTACTCTCAGACCATACTGTCCGCTCATTAGACTGTTCATTCCGTTCAGCAGATCATTTAATTCTTCTTCACTTTCACTCAGGATAGCAATGTCATCAGCGAATCGTATCATTGATATCCTTTCACCTTGTATTTTAATTCCACTCCTGAACCATTCTGTTATTTCCATCATTGCTTCCTAGATGTACAGATTGATGAGTAGGGGCGAAAGGCTACAGCCTTGTCTTACACCCTTCTTAATACGAGCACTTCGTTCTTGATCGTCCACTCTTATTATTCCCTCTTGGTTGTTGTACATATTGTATATGACCCGTCTCTCCCTATAGCTTACCCCTACTTTATTCAGAATCTCGAACAGCTTGCACCATTTTATATTGTCGAACGTTTATTCCAGGTCGACAAATCCTATGAAAGTGTCTTGATTTTTCTTTAACCTTGCTTCCATTATTAGCCGTAACGTCAGAATTGCCTCTCTCGTACCTTTACTTTTCCTAAAGTCAAACTGATCGTCACCTAGCGCATTCTCAATTTTCTTTTCCATTCTTCTGTGTATTATTCTTGTAAGCAGCTTCGATGCATGAGCTGTTAAGCTGATTGTGCGATAATTCTCGCACTTGTCAGCTCTTGCCGTCTTCGGAATTGTGTGGATGATGCTTTTCCGAAAGTCAGATGGTATGTCGCCAGACTCATATATTCTACACACCAACGTGAATAGTCGTTTTGTTGCCACTTCCCCCCATGATTTTAGAAATTCTGATGGAATGTTATCTATCCCTTCTGCCTTATTTGACCGTAAGTCCTCCAAAGCTCTTTAAAATTCCGATTCTAATACTGGATCCTCTATCTCTTCTAAATCGACTCCTGTTTCTCCTTCTATCACATCAGACGAATCTTCACCCTCATAGAGGCTTTCAATGTATTCCTCCACCTATCTGCTCTCTCCTCTGCATTTAACAGTGGAATTCCCGTTGCACTCTTAATGGCACCACCGTTGCTTTTAACGTCAGCAAAGGTTGTTTTGACTTTCCTGTATGCTGAGTCTGTCCTTCCGACAATCATATCTTTTTCGATGTCTTCACATTTTTCCAGCAGCCATTTCGTCCTAGCTTCCCTGCACTTCCTATTTATTTCATTCCTCAGCGACTTGTACTTCATTATTCCTGATTTTCCCGTAACATGTTTGTACTTCCTCCTTTCATCAATCAAGTGAAGTATTTCTTCTGTTACCCATGGTTTCTTCGCAGCTACGTTCTTTGTACCTATGTTTTTCTTCCCAACTTCTGTGATGGCCCTTTTTAGAGATGTCCATTCCTCTTCAATTGTACTGCCTACTGCGCTATTCCTTATTGCTGTATCTATAGCGTTAGAGAACTTCAAACGTATCTCGTCATTCCTTAGTACTTCCGTATCCCACTTCTTTGCGTATTGATTCTTCCTGACTAATGTCTTGAACTTCAGCCTCCTCTTCATCACTACCATATTGTGATCTGAGTCTATATTTGCTCCTGGGTACGCCTTACAGTCCAGTATCTGATTTCGGAATCGCTGTCTGACCATGATGTAATCTAACTGAAATCTTCCCGTATCTCCCGGCCTTTTCCGAGTATACCTCCTGCTCTTGTGATTCTTGAACAGGGTATTCGCTATTACTAGCTGAAACTTGTTACAGAACTAAAATAAGTCTTTCTCCTCTTTCATTCCTTGTCCCAAGCCCATACTCTCCTGTAACCTTTTCTTCTACTCCTTCCCCTACAACTGCATTCCAGTCGCCCATGACTATTAGATTTTCGTCCCCCCTTACATACTGCACTACCCTTTCAATATCAAATGGTTCAAATGGCTCTGAGCACTATGGGACTTAACTTCTGAGGTCATCAGTCCCCTAGAACTTAGAACTACTTAAACCTAACTAACCTAAGGACATCACACATTACCATGCCCGAGGCAGGATTCGAACCCGCGACCGTAGCGGTCACGCGGTTCAAGACTGTAGCGCCTAGAACCGCACGGCCTCCCCGGCCGGCCTTTCAATATCCTCATACTCTTTCTCTATGTGTTCATCTTCAGCTTGCGACGTCGGCATCTATACCTGAACTATCGTTGTCGGTGTTGGTCTGCTGTCGATTCTGATTAGAACAACCTGGTCACTGAACTGTTCACAGTAACACACCCTCTGCCCTACCTTCCTATTCATAACGAATCCTACACCTGTTATACCATTTTCTGCTGCTGTTGATATTACCCGATACTCATCTGACCAGAAATCCTTGTCTTCTTTCCACTTCACTTCACTGACCCCTACTATATCTAGATTGAGCCCTTGCATTTCCCTTTTCAGATTTTCTAGTTTCGCTACCACGTTCAAGCTTCTGACATTCCACGCCCCGACTCGTAGAGCGTTATCCTTTTGTTGATTATTCAATCTTTTTCTCATGGTAAACTCCCCCTGTTTTCTTTATTGGTTCAATTGTTACTTGCACTTCAGCTTAATATAAGTGCTACCGGTTATTGTTTTTGTGCTGTGTACTGTAGTGATTGTTTCTAGTTATCTATAAACTTATAACAAGAGATAACAGGAACACCAATTCTGATTCGTCAAATAGCGTCACCTTAGGTTAAAATATGGAAGCTCTACTGCAATTCAGAAAGATTTGAAAATTTTCATGTTCGTAAAAACTCTGAGATCAGTGCCGAACAAAATGTTTTATCATTCTTTATGGAAATTATCAGACTAAGTGAAGAAGGCCCGCCGTAACAATCCAGACACCACCTTTGTCAAAATCGTGACTACATTCTTGAACTGGGTTAAACTGCACAACCTGTATCAGCGACGTTGTGTACTATAGAGATGTAAGAAGAAGGATTAGTGATGGTAGTCATAGAAATTTATATTATTTAGTTGGGGGCGAGAGGAACTCACACAGCTTCTTTGGACCATTCTTCCTGATCCAGCCTGCAGCCAACCGGCCGTTGTGGCCGAGCGGTTCTAGGAGCTTCAGTCCGAAACCGCGCTGCTGTTACGGTCGCAGGTTCGAATCCTGCCTCGGGCATGGATGTTTGTGATGTCCTTAGGTTAGTTAGGTTTAACTAGTTCTAAGTTCTAGGGGACTAATGACCTCAGCAGTTGAGTCCCATAGTGCTCAGAGCCATTTGAACCATTTGATGACCTCAGATGGTAAGTCCCATAGTGCTCAGAGCCATTTGATCAATTTCAACCAGCCTGCAGCCCGCACCTTTCGACTTCCAATTTGGCTCAATAAAGGATGCACTCCGCAAGAAACAGTACTTGGATGATGGGGAGTTTTATTGTTGCAGCAAGGTGTAGCCTCTAACGTCGTCCAATATAGTGCTACCATGCGAGTAGACACGCCGTTACAGTGAGGTGCTGTAAAGTCAGCGCACTGAAAGGAGATTATGTTGAACAATAGTGTTTTGTAGCCAAGGGTGTTGGGAATAATATAGTTTACTGGCTTTCTGAATAAAACGAACCTGCTTTCTGAAACAAACTGTTGCTTTACTTATTGTTATAAGCCGTTAGCTGTCATCGGTTACATCTGTAAATAATTCTTAAGGGTGAGAGAGACACTGATATAATTTCACCAAGTTATTTTGTTCAAACGTGTAATTTAGTGTAAGTTTGTAGAAAAAGTTTATTCATATTTCAAGATTGCTAACATTGGATTGAATTTCACAGGTCTAATTTATTTCTAACGTTATCCAATATACGTTGAGTAACGTTCTTAGGCATTTAACGTATAGGGAATAGTGTGTGTTTCACACACAGGCACACAGTTCAAAAACTTTAGTAAAGAAGACTCTGGAGTAGGGATGAAACAGATGTAATCTTTTCCTGCAATGAAGATGGTAAGGACACTTTCATTAATATTGCCCAATTTGCCAAAGGCGTCAAGCGTTTCTTTTTTTCCTCATACCACGAGTGGTAAATTATTGCGTTTGCTTGCGCTGTGGACTGACAACTACTAAGGATTTATTTTAACCACATCCTTTCGAGCTCTTCGCGATATGTTGAGAAGATGTTTCCAAGGCCCGGAATTTTCCGTAATTGTTTCTACCCTTCCTGCCTACCCTTCCTGGATCGTAATAAGTTGGTGGTAGTCGACCCTTGCATGTTTTATAAAACTCTTTCCGAACAGTCCTCGGAAGGCCTAGCGCTACCGGCCGACAGCCGTGTCTTCCTCCGCCGACAGGCGTCAGTGAATGCGGATATCGAACGTCATGTGCTCTGCAGTCAGCTCTCCAGGCCGTTGTCATTTTTCGTGAACGGAGCCGCTACTCCTCGACCAGGCAGCTCATCAACTGGCCTCACAAGCTCTGAGTGCATCGCCCCTGCCCACAGCGCGCGGCAGATCCGTACGGTTACCCATCCAAGTGCTAACCAAGCCCGACAGCCGCTAAATTCGATGATCTGACGGGCATCGATGTTACCACCGTGACAAGGCCGTTAGTATGAACTTTTTGTTGGCCACCTGATAGTTTAACGTGTGACTTGGTGCAAGCTGACATCCTTGTTCCCTTTCTTTTTACAATGTCTTTATACTTTTTCCCTTGTTTCCTAGGTGCCTATAAGAATACAAATTAACAGAGAACTTTAGATAGATCCTACGTCAGTAACATTTGGTTACACATTTGTGAGGTTTCGACTATTGTCTAACAATGATATTATCATCTGTAAATGTAAGCCAGGGACATTTGCTATGTTTCACATTATATAATTACATAGACTGCATAATGTTCCCTTTCTCCTTTATTATTGTTCCCAAGGTTCAACTCACGTACATTGCACGTAGACCTACAGATGAATCCATTTCTTTTCAGTGAATAAACCAAGTTCGTCTCTGTAAAAGTTCACGAGATGCAAGGCAGGCACACATCTTTATTTATTTATTTATTTATAACTATTTTTGATTCTTCTTTGTTTGTTGTGTAACTGTTGATGGTTGGTTCATTATCTGATGTTCCTGTCAAGATTTATTTTTATAATTTGTGTTTACTCTTACGCTAATTTAAATGTAATGAGTTATTATTTTGGTAATTATTATTTTTATTTTAGTTTCATTTTGTTAGGCTTTTGAGTTCGTTCTTTAATAGCTACTGCCAGATGTTTACATTATTTATCTTCATACAGTGATTCTGTAGTGCACAATATTACAGGTCAAATTAAGCAAATCGTCACATTTCAAGACATACTTCAAAGTTATTAACAATAGTTTTATTCCTTTCAGATGATAACATTAATTTATTATGACTCATAGTTTCAGTCGTAACGATAATAGATTTGACTAATTTCATGTGGCACTTAAGAGCACAATCTATCCTATACACACTGCATTACCTTCATTACTTTAGTTTTTGCAACATGATTATCATTAGATTACTTATTTGAGAACTCGTTTTTAAGATTTCCAATTGACCAGCTATTTATGGCCCATATAGAAACATGATGCAAAAATGATTAACAGAGTTCGAGGTGCATGTTGTTGGTAGGAAACTCGTGACATTCAAATAAACAAAATTTACTTGTACTTACGCTCCATTCAGTTCCGCTCTCAACTTCGTATAAATTTTGTTACAATAGTGGGCCACTTGGTCCACAAGACGTTTAAAAAGACTTCCCAAACTTTCAATGAGAGCATACAGTCATCATATTATAGAATCACGAATCATTTTTAGACAAGTGTCTATAAATGTCTTGCATGCAATTATTAGTTTCCTGCTCATTAACATTAATTTTGAAGTACAAAAATTTAAAGGAATATGGTTTATTTTGTATGCCTACAAGCCATGGAAATACTCAATAATTTTGAAGAGGAGTAATATAAAATAACTTAACACTTTGTAATCGTATACTATTTTCGCCAGCAAGGTATATTCCACACTGCATAATGTGTAAATTGTTTAGTTATTAAATGGCTTCCTTATAAAAAAGCGATCTACATCATTTAACAATGTCAGTATATAAAACACGTGAAACCTAGTTCTTACACCATTACTGAACAGTCCTTAGAGATAATCACTTGTTGATTAATATCTGCAAAAAGAAATTCAGCTTTTTTGTAGTATAGATATGCATCTTGGTTAGCTTATATATATATATATATATATATATATATATATATATATATTTTGTAGTATAGATATGCATCTTGGTTAGCTTATATATATATATATATATATATATATATATATATATATATATATATATATATATATAAGCTAACCAAGAAATTCAGCTTTTTTGTAGTATAGATATGCATCTTGGTTAGCTTATATATATATATATATATATATATATATATATATATATA